>NC_060187.1:20834408-20926908 GCF_021184085.1 Oncorhynchus gorbuscha | reverse complement strand
TACCCTCTGGAGAGCCTTACGGTTGAGGGCGGAGCAGTTGCCGTACCAGGCGGTGATACAGCCCGCCAGGATGCTCTCGATTGTGCATCTGTAGAAGTTTGTGAGTGCTTTTGGTGACAAGCCGAATTTCTTCAGCCTCCTGAGGTTGAATAGGCGCTGCTGCGCCTTCTTCACGACGCTGTCAGTGTGAGTGGACCAATTCAGTTTGTCTGTGATGTGTATGCCGAGGAACTTAAAACTAGCTACCCTCTCCACTACTGTTCCATCGATGTGGATAGGGGGTGTTCCCTCTGCTGTTTCCTGAAGTCCACAATCATCTCCTTAGTTTTGTTGACGTTGAGTGTGAGGTTATTTTCCTGACACCACACTCCGAGGGCCCTCACCTCCTCCCTGTAGGCCGTCTCGTCGTTGTTGGTAATCAAGCCTACCACTGTTGTGTCGTCCGCAAACTTGATGATTGAGTTGGAGGCGTGCGTGGCCACGCAGTCGTGGGTGAACAGGGAGTACAGGAGAGGGCTCAGAACGCACCCTTGTGGGGCCCCCGTGTTGAGGATCAGCGGGGAGGAGATGTTGTTGCCTACCCTCACCACCTGGGGGTGGCCCGTCAGGAAGTCCAGTACCCAGTTGCACAGGGCGGGGTCGAGACCCAGGGTCTCGAGCTTGATGACGAGCTTGGAGGGTACTATGGTGTTGAATGCCGAGCTGTAGTCGATGAACAGCATTCTCACATAGGTATTCCTCTTGTCCAGGTGGGTTAGGGCAGTGTGCAGTGTGGTTGAGATTGCATCGTCTGTGGACCTATTTGGGCGGTAAGCAAATTGGAGTGGGTCTAGGGTGTCAGGTAGGGTGGAGGTGATATGGTCCTTGACTAGTCTCTCAAAGCACTTCATGATGACGGAAGTGAGTGCTACGGGGCGGTAGTCGTTTAGCTCAGTTACCTTAGCTTTCTTGGGAACAGGAACAATGGTGGCCCTCTTGAAGCATGTGGGAACAGCAGACTGGTATAGGGATTGATTGAATATGTCCGTAAACACACCGGCCAGCTGGTCTGCGCATGCTCTGAGGGCGCGGCTGGGGATGCCGTCTGGGCCTGCAGCCTTGCGAGGGTTAACACGTTTAAATGTCTTACTCACCTCGGCTGCAGTGAAGGAGAGACTGCATGTTTCCGTTGCAGGCCGTGTCAGTGGCACTGTATTGTCCTCAAAGCGGGCAAAAAGTTATTTAGTCTGCCTGGGAGCAAGACATCCTGGTCCGTGACTGGGCTGGATTTCATCTTGTAGTCCGTGATTAACTGTAGACCCTGCCACATGCCTCTTGTGTCTGAGCCATTGAATTGAGATTCCACTTTGTCTCTGTACTGACGCTTAGCTTGTTTGATAGCCTTACGGAGGGAATAGCTGCACTGTTTGTATTCAGTCATGTTGCCAGACACCTTGCCCTGATTAAAAGCAGTGGTTCGCGCTTTCAGTTTCACGCGAATGCTGCCATCAATCCACGGTTTCTGGTTAGGGAATGTTTTTATCGTTGCTATGGGAACGACATCTTCGACGCACGTTCTAATGAACTCGCACACCGAATCAGCGTATTCGTCAATATTCCCATCTGACGCAATACGGAACATGTCCCAGTCCACGTGATGGAAGCAGTCTTGGAGTGTAGAGTCAGCTTGGTCTGACCAGCGTTGGACAGACCTCAGCGTGGGAGCCTCTTGTTTTAATTTCTGTCTGTAGGCAGGGATCAACAAAATGGAGTCGTGGTCAGCTTTTCCGAAAGGGGGGCGGGGCAGGGCCTTATATGCGTCGCGGAAGTTAGAGTAACAATGATCCAAGGTTTTACCACCCCTGGTTGCGCAATCGATATGCTGATAAAATTTAGGGAGTCTTGTTTTC
This sequence comes from Oncorhynchus gorbuscha, assembly GCF_021184085.1. Classification (NCBI taxonomy): domain Eukaryota; kingdom Metazoa; phylum Chordata; class Actinopteri; order Salmoniformes; family Salmonidae; genus Oncorhynchus; species Oncorhynchus gorbuscha. Next base: position 20,925,019 of record NC_060187.1, on the reverse strand, counting down.
AGATTGGCTTTGTTAAAATCCCCAGCTACAATGAATGCAGCCTCCGGATAAATGTTTTCCAGTTTGCAAAGAGTTAAATAAAGTTCGTTCAGAGCCATCGATGTGTCTGCTTGGGGGGGGATATATACGGCTGTGATTATAATCGAAGAGAATTCTCTTGGAAGATAATGCGGTCTACATTTGATTGTGTGGAATTCTAAATCAGGTGAACAGAAGGATTTGAGTTCCTGTATGTTTCCTTCATCACACCATGTCCCGTTAGTCATGAGGCATACGCCCCCGCCACTCTTCTTACCAGATAGATGTTTGTTTCTGTCGGCGCGATGCGTGGAGAAACCCGTTGGCTGCACCGCCCTGGATAGCGTTTTCCCAGTAAGCCATGTTTCCGTAAAGCAGAGAACGTTGCAGTCTCTGATGTCCCTCTGGAATGCCACCCTTGCTCGGATTTCACCAACCTTGTTGTCGAGAGACTGGACATTGGCAAGAAGAATACTGGGAAGTGGTGCGCGATGTGCCCTTTTTCGGAGTCTGACCAGAACACCGCCGCGTTTCCCTCTTTTTCGGAGTCGTTTCCTTGGGTCGCTGCATGCGATCCATTCCGTTGTCCTGTTTGTAAGGCAGAACACAGGATCCGCGTCGCGGAAAACATATTCTTGGTCGTACTGATGGTGAGTTGACGCTGATCTTATATTCAGTAGTTCTTCTCGACTGTATGTAATGAAACCTAAGATGACCTGGGGTACTAATGTAAGAAATAACACGTAAAAAAACAAAAAACTGCATAGTTTCCTAGGAACGCGAAGCGAGGCGGCCATCTCAGTCGGCGCCGGAAGTACTGAGCCTGGTCTGCAGGTTAACATCATAGCCATTCCCAGCAGTGTAGTTCATTACAGCCTACTGAGCCTGGTCTGCAGGTTAACATCATAGCCATTCCCAGCAGTGTAGTTCATTACAGCCTACTGAGCCTGGTCTGCAGGTTAGCATCATAGCCATTCCCTGCAGTGTAGTTCATTACAGCCTACTGACCCTGGTCTGCAAAGGGCTGCAGGTTAGCATCATAGCCATTCCCAGCAGTGTTGTTCATTACAGAAAATATGTTTCACAGCGGTTGGTTTAGATGGTACAATGACTGTCTACACTATACATTGCTTGTTTTGTCACGTACACTGAAATTCGGTGAACTATTACAATTTTAGCAACCAGGAAATGGTGGAGGGATTTCTGCATAGTACGCCTTTAATGTTCTCAGCATCACATATTTTATAGGGCCCTAGATGTGTGTGAGTGCGTCTATGTGTGTGTGTGTGTGTGTTTGTATGTGTGTGTGTGTGTGTGTGTGTGTGTGTGTGTGTGTGTGTGTGTGTGTGTGTGTGTGTGTGTGTGTGTGTGTGTGTGTGTGTGTGTGTGTGTGTGTGTGTGTGTGTGTGTGTGTGTGTGTGTGTGTGTGTGTGTGTATACCACTCAACTGTTTGTGTATCCCATCCAACAAGTCTAAGCACCGATAGTACGGGTGAAACAGTGGGTGAGGTTTTCCCCAAACCCAGCTGATAGAATAAAGGGGAGCTGCTGTTATGTCCCCTAATTAGCTGTTAATCCTGTATCCATTGCTAATCTAGTCTAATTTAACCAGATTATATAGAGGATGTCATCCATAACCACGGCTCTAATCCACTTTATAACACAGTGGGCCACGCCTAGCCAATCATAACCTGGATAGGCCACGCCCAGCCAATCACAGCCTGGATAGGACTCGCTCAGAGTAACAGCCCAGCCAATCCCAGGCTGAATTGGTCTAGTCCCTCCTCTCCTCTGTCTCTAAAGGCCAAATAGGATTCTGTCTGATCTCATTCGTCATCACATCACACATCTGTTCTCACATCTGACAGACAGACACATAGCTGACTCAACTGGGGATGCCTGGCTGTGTGAGTCTGTGTGTGGCTGGGCGATATGACCAAAATATCATATCACAGTATTTGTCAAATTTTGGACCGTATGAAGGTATTTCCTGCTATTTGATGTTTCTGAATAATGCAAGTTCTAACTGTGCTTTATGGGTACAGCATGGCACCACATTTATTTTAATGGTTTTAATGAGATTTTCTCCATTCTGATTGCTTTATAATGTTCAATCAAAATTCAAACCAAAATATTAGGAGGACAAAACTGACAGTGAAGTAGTCTGACAGTGAAGTAGTCTGACAGTGAAGTAGTCTGACAGTGAAGTAGTCCATTTTGTAGAACATTGCATAGGAATCAAAATGATATTTTGTAGCCTCAAACTATGGTACTCAACCAATGGTTTCCATTTGCATCGTTATTTCCTCAATTCCAATATTCACATCCAGCATTTTGTAAATTTCTCCATTTCCTGCACTAATTAGTTATCATTGACACAATGTGTCACGTTTCTTTTCAAAAAATCTTCATGATAATAATTAGTAGTCGGTCGATTTCAGAGGGTCTATTTGGCAAGCTTGCCCTCCCGAAGTTGACTTGCTGTGCTAGAAAGTTAGCTAACAGTCCTCAGGTTTCATTTTTTTGTATATATTTTTTTTTACTGGCCATAAAAACAGATTATTGACATCCTTTTTTCGAGTCATTACTGAACTATTTAATGTAACAAATATAACATTAAAAGACTATTATAGAAGGCAAGGTAAAAGTCTGTGAATGAATACCGGTACAGTTGACCGCACAGCCCCGAATACAACACATGCGCCTAATGAAACCTTACAGTTTAATGCTTACTTACGAGCCCCTAACCCACAATGCAGTATAAAAAAATATGAATAAGAAAAAAAAGTAACAAGTAATTAAAGAGAAGCTGTAAAATAAAAATAGCAAGACCATATTCAGGGGCGTACCCATACAGAGTAATGTGCAGGTAGTACCGGTTAGTTGAGGTAACATGTACATGTAGGTAGAGTTATTAAAGTGACTATGCATAGATGATAACAGACAGAGAGTAGCAGCAATGTAAATAGTCTGGATAGTCATTTGATTATATGTTCAAGAGTCTTATGGCTTGGGGGTAGAAGCTATATAGAAGCGTCTTGGACTTAGACATGGTGCTCCGGTACCGCTTGCCGTACGGTAGCAGAGAGAACAGTCTATGACTTGGGTGACTGGAGTCTTTGACAATTTTTAGGGCCTTCCTCTGACACCGTCTGGTATAGAGGTCCTGGATGTCAGGAAGCTTGGCCCCAGTGATGTACTGGGCCGTACGAACTACCCTCTGTAGTGCCTTGCGGTCAGAGGCCGAGCAGTTGCCATATCAGGCAGTGATGCAACCTGTCAGGATGCTCTCGATGGTGCAGCTGTAGAACATCTTGAGGATTTGAGGACCCATACCAAACCTTTCAGTCTCCTGAGGGGGAATAGGTTTTGTTGTGCCCTCTTCACGACTGTCTTGGTGTGTTTGAACCATGTTAGTTTGTTGTTGATGTGGACACCAAGGAACTTGAAGCTTTCAACCTGTTCCACTGCAGCCCCGTCGATGAGAATGGGGGCGTGATCGGTCCTCTTTTTCCTGTAATCCACAATCATCTCCTTTGTCTTGGTCACGTTGAGGGAGAGGTTGTTCTCCTGGCACCACACGGCCAGGTCTCTGACATCCTCCCTATAGACTGTCTCGTCGTTGTCGGTGATCAGGCCTACCACTGTTGCTGTCTGACAGACACATACAGAGGTGAGAGATTATGGATTATGGCTCTAGAGAATGTAAAGGAGAGACTGAACACATGGCCAATCATATTCTACTGTTGCAGATTTAGCCTACCACAAATGAGCAGCTTATTCCTGCAGTGGTCTATGTAAGTGTGTGTTCTGGTTCTCTTGTGAGCCATCTTAACAGGATTTGAAGGAGTCGGGGTACAGATAGGGAGAACAGAGTCTGGAGGGAGGAATGAGGGACCTCAGCGCCCCCTCCTCTCTTTGACCCTCTAATCCGATCAGATTCCGTTCAATATGCCATCAGATAATCACAGCACACTCATACAGTCTGAAGGAAGAGAGGCACAAGACAGAAGGAGAGATCTACAGTCTCATTAACATTATTGCTGCTGATTTGCTCTTTCTCCCTCCCTCCCTCCCTCCCTCCCTCCCTCCCTCCCTCCCTCCCTCCCTCCCTCCCTCCCTCCCTCCCTCCCTCCCTCTCTCCCTCCCTCCCTCCCTCCCTCCCTCCCTCCCTCCCCCTCTCTGTAAAATGGTTCAAACACTTGAGATATTTTTAGCTATGTAAATGTAGTTTTGTGAGGAGCTGTGTGTGTGTGTTGATGCCTGGATGCATTTCTCTCCTAGTCAGACTGACTCATCTGACTCCTGACAGGTTAAGAGATTTCTGCTGGTGAGAAAATAAACAGGATTTCAGTGCTTTTACAGTACCACACACACACACACGCACACGCACACGCACACGCACACACACACACACAATCTCTCTCTCTCTCTCTCTCTCTCTCTCTCTCTCTCTCTCTCTCTCTCTCTCTCTCTCTCTCTCTCTCTCTCTCTCTCTCTCTCCCCCTCTCATGTAACCTCCCACAGTCCTCTGCTCTCTGTCACACAGAGATGATCTAAGCGATGATGTCGTTATCTGTCGGCCCCCTCCCATTGCACATGACACATCCCATTATACATGACACACAGCAAATAGGCCTGTTTGTACACTTTTCAAGTGTGTGTGTGTATGTGTGTGTGTGCACAGTGTGTGGTGTATCAAAGGCTGATGATCTTTGTGATGTGTGTTTTAGATCTCTGGCAGTCTCTCCAGATGCAGTGTGTGATGTTATACTGAGAGCTGTATGAAAGACAGACTGATCTTCAGTTGAGAATGTAATTAGTTGAATCAGATGTGTTTGCTAGGGATGGGGAAAAGAGTGACTCCACTCTGGCCCCCGAAGACTGGAGTTGCCCATCCCTGGTCTAGGGACACTCACACAAACACACTAAATAACTTTCTAGCACAACAAGTCAACAACTTCGGGAAGGCAAGCTTGCCAAATAGATCCTCTGAAATCAACCAACTACCCCTATTGGCAAAAGTAAGAACTGCAACTGAAGCCAAAAATACACAGTAGAGGCACGAAATAGAGGCATGCTAAGACAAAATAAATGTGGCACAGCGTGTAAATGATAAAGTATTAGTGCAGGAAATGTTTGACTTTTTTATGCTGGAAGTGAACAAATAACTATTCAAATTGCAACCATTGGTCAAGTACCAGAGTAAGAGGCAACAAAGGAGGATTTGAATTCCTATGCAATGTTCTTTAAATACAACTACTTCACTGTCAGTTTTGTCCGAATATTATTTATGGCTAAAGTTTGGTTGAACAGTATAAAGCAATCAGAATGGAAAAATGCCCATTAAAACCACTTTTCGCTACATCGCCCAACCCTCACAGTCACACGCGTGTAATTGTTGAGCCCCATCTGGTGAAAGGGGAACTCGTCAATGATTCCGTATTGGCTCTCAATAGTGGGTGTATGTGTGTGTGTGTGTAGTGTACTGTGTGTGCGTGGTCCCTTGCTGTAGTCTACCTGTCAGAGACAGAGAGTGATCACCAAGGAATCAATTGACCTCAGGATCAGCCAATGCCCCACTAGATTACTGTTACTGTACCATAGAGATCAGACTCTGTGAAGGTGGGTAGGTCTGTTGTAATGAGGGTTACAGACCTCTCTTCATCAATATTTGATTGACAGCCCTCCTGTGTGTGTGGCTGTGGAGGGTATTGTGTCCCCCAGAGGGACACTTTAGAACAGGCAGGGAGGGGACTACTCAAGTGGCCCCCCAAAAAACAGGTACACACACACCCATTCATGCATAGACATATAGACTCATAGTATGTCTGGTTGAATGAATGAGGCTGGCATTCACTAGCTAATGAGGTCCACAGTGAGGGAAGAAGCCATTATTAGAAAACATAGACTGGGGGACTTTCTACAGTAGATCCCCTCCCTATTGTGTCTATAGGGCTTGTTTTTATTTATCTGTTATTTAATCAGGTAAGTTGACTGAGAACACATTCTCATTTAGAACACCAACCTGGGGGAAAGTTACAGGGGAGAGGAGGGGGATGAATGAGCCAATTGTCAACTGGGGATTATTAGGTGACCATGATGGATTGAGGGACAGATTGGGAATTTGGCCAGACACCAGGGTTAACACCCCTACAATAACTGCCATGGGAACTTTAATGACCTCAGAGAGTCAGGACACCTGTTTAACATCCCATCCGAAAGACGGCACCCTACACAGGGTAGTGTCCCCAGTCACTGCCCTGAGGTATTGGGATATTTTTTTTTAGACCAGAGGAAAGAGTCTCCTGCTGGCTCTCCAACACCACCTGCAGCAGCATCTGGTCTCCCATCCAGGGACTGACCAGGCCCAACTCTACTTAGCTTAAAAAGCAAGCCAGCAGTGTTATGGAGGGTGTATTGCTGTGTTTCAGGCTTGTGTTTAGGGCTTGCACAATTACCGTATTACCTTGTAACCGACGATGATGGATGAAGAAAGACCGGGCAGCAGAGCCTACCGGTTGACGTCTCAATCGCGTTGTGCTTGTTTTGTCCAGCAGAGGGGGCTACTCGCTATAGCAGCTTCATTCACTCTTCTTCTACTAACTACTTGCTTGCGCTAGATTTAGAGAAAACTGCTGTTGAAAACTTTGCCAGAAGCTAGCAAGTGTCAAGTGAATCTATAACATCACCACAAACGTCTTTTCAAGCCAGGTAAGTTACAGTGGTTTGAGATACTAGCTAATGATGTTATAATGTCACAATTTATTATATAGATAGATTATCTGCTTTATAAGGTTTTAAATACCGTAATTTCTGGACTATAAGCTGCTACTTTTATCCCACGCGTTGAACCTCGTGGTTTATACAATGACGCGGCTAATTTATGGATTTTTTCCCGCTTTCACAAGATTCATGCCGCCAATAAACTGAGTACCGTCACATAATGTGACATAAATCGAGCGCGCTCAAACTTCCCATCATTCTGATTACGGTAGTCATTTTGTCACCCTCATCATGGCAACGACACGGAGAAATGCATATGATGCAGCTTTCAAGTTGAAGGCGATCGATCTGGCTGTTGGAAAAGGAAATAGAGCTGCTGACAGCGTGGAGCATTGTCAAAAAATCCACTATCATCAACGGGTTTCGAAAGGCTGGACTGCTGCGTGTTGAAGAAGGCAGTGATCCAACATCGGATGAAGCAATTCTGAGGCTATTCAACTCCGACACCGAAGGAGATGACTTCAGTGGTTTCAGTGCACAGGAGGAGGAAGATAGTGACCAATGACTTTCTTGGTAGGCTACTGTTGTAACAAAAATTAAAGCCGTGTTTCGTTAAAGCCTATATATTTTTGTTACAATCCATGTTTCGTTAAAGCCTATTTATTTTTGTTACAATCCATGTTTCGTTAAAGCCTATTTATTTTTGTTACAAGCCGTGTTTCATTAAAGCCTATTTATTTTTTGTTACAAGCCGTGTTTCGTTTAAAGGCTGTGTAAAGTTAATTTGTTTCAATGTACCGGTAGGCACCTGCGGTTTATAGACATGTGCGGCTTATTTGTGTACAAAATACATATTTTTTAAATAATTCAGTGGGTGCGGTTTATATTCAGGTGCGCTTAATAGTCCAGCAATTACGGTAGGTTATGCTAGCTAACATTAGCTATGTCGACTAAGTTAACGTTATCTAGCTAGGATAGCTAGCTACTTTCATGGTAGCTAGGTTAAAAAACATTCACATGTAAACATGCAGAGAACGGGCTATTTTGAAAATATGATTATATTAAATGAATGCATAATTCTGAGAATATTTATTTGTAGATTACAATTTTAATGGTTTGGCATTATAAGTAGTGTGAAAATATATTTAGACATTTTCATGGATAACATTAGCATAATATTTTCTGTTAGAGTGGAGAGGAGGAAGACTGGATAGGAAGAAGAGTGAATGAGATAGAGGAGGAAAGGTAAAGATATGATTACAGAGCCTGCCGATTTATTATTCCAAACAATGTTTTTGAGATAAAATACAAAAATGAGATAAGCAATGGAAATCTGTTAACCAAAGTATTTTATCTAACAGTGTACTATTTATTATTAAAGATTGGAGAGGAAGGAGAAGGGAAGATGAAGGGAGTAAAAAGAGCGAAGCGAGGAGAGTGTAGAAGAGTGAAGAAGAGCAGACAGAGGTACAATGGCTCTTTCCAAGAAACGGAAATGACATTTTAATGACACACATGATGAGAGAATTTCCATTTATACACTCAGGTCAAGACGATAGAATGGTTAACTGCACCCGTTGTAATTGCTCTTTTTCAATTGGCAGCGGGGAAAGAACGGCAGTGGTAGAACATCAACAGAAGAAAAAGCATAAAGCCTCTCTGATTGGCCGTGTTGGTATGCCCTCTGTCACCACATTCTTCAAGAAGGTAGAACCTTCCCAAGAAGAATATGATTTAGCTGTGCAGGAGGGTGTCTTTGCATACCACACTATGCGACACAATCATAGTTACAGATCTATGGACTGCACAGCACAACTCACACGGAAGCTTTATGAGCCAAAGTTCACATGTGTTAGGACACAATGTGAAGCCATAGTGAGTAACGTGTTAGCACCATGTACTAGGACACAATGTGAAGCCATAGCGAGTAACGTGTTAGCACCATGTGCTAGGACACAATGTGAAGCCATAGTGAGTAACGTGTTAGCACCATGTACTAGGACACAATGTGAAGCCATAGTGAGTAACGTGTTAGCACCATGTGCTAGGACACAATGTGAAGCCATAGTGAGTAACGTGTTAGTACCATGTCCTAGGACACAATGTGAAGCCATAGTGAGTAACGTGTTAGCACCATGTGCTAGGACACAATGTGAAGCCATAGTGAGTAACGTGTTAGCACCATGTGCTAGGACACAATGTGAAGCCATAGTGAGTAACGTGTTAGCACCATGTGCTAGGACACAATGTGAAGCCATAGTGAGTAATGTGTTAGCACCATGTGCTAGGACACAATGTGAAGCCATAGTGAGTAACGTGTTAGCACCATGTGCTAGGACACAATGTGAAGCCATAGTGAGTAACGTGTTAGCACCATGTACTAGGACACAACGTGAATCCATAGTGAGTAACGTGTTAGCACCATGTACTAGGACACAACGTGAAGCCATAGTGAGTAACGTGTTAGCACCATGTACTAGGACACAACGTGAAGCCATAGTGAGTAACGTGTTAGCACCATGTGCTAGGACACAACGTGAAGCCATAGTGAGTAACGTGTTAGCACCATGTGCTAGGACACAACGTGAAGCCATAGTGAGTAACGTGTTAGCACCATGTACTAGGACACAACGTGAAGCCATAGTGAGTAACGTGTTAGCACCATGTCCTAGGACACAATGTGAAGCCATAGTGAGTAACGTGTTAGTACCATGTCCTAGGACACAATGTGAAGCCATAGTGAGTAACGTGTTAGTACCATGTCCTAGGACACAATGTGAAGCCATAGTGAGTAACGTGTTAGCACCATGTGCTAGGACACAACGTGAAGCCATAGTGAGTAACGTGTTAGCACCATGTGCTAGGACACAACGTGAAGCCATAGTGAGTAACGTGTTAGCACCATGTACTAGGACACAACGTGAAGCCATTGTGAGTAACGTGTTAGCACCATGTGCTAGGACACAATGTGAAGCCATAGTGAGTAACGTGTTAGCACCATGTGCTAGGACACAATGTGAAGCCATAGTGAGTAACGTGTTAGCACCATGTGCTAGGACACAATGTGAAGCCATAGTGAGTAACGTGTTAGCACCATGTGCTAGGACAAAATGTGAAGCAATAGTGAGTAACGTGTTAGCACCATGTGCTAGGACACAATGTGAAGCCATAGTGAGTAACGTGTTAGCACCATGTGCTAGGACACAATGTGAAGCCATAGTGAGTAACGTGTTAGCACCATGTGCTAGGACACAACGTGAAGCCATAGTCAGTAACGTGTTAGTAACATGTGCTAGGACACAATGTGAAGCCATAGTCAGTAACGTGTTAGCACCATGTGCTAGGACACAATGTGAAGCCATAGTCAGTAACGTGTTAGCACCATGTGCTAGGACACAATGTGAAGCCATAGTCAGTAACGTGTTAGCACCATGTGCTAGGACACAATGTGAAGCCATAGTCAGTAACGTGTTAGCACCATGTGCTAGGACACAATGTGAAGCCATAGTCAGTAACGTGTTAGCACCATGTGCTAGGACACAATGTGAAGCCATAGTCAGTAACGTGTTAGTAACATGGACAATTACTGTGGTAACACGGACCTAGACCTGGTTGAATTTGTGTCCCTGTACATTGATGTGTCCATTCATGGACATGTAGCTGCTGCCAATAGTAGTCAGATATTGTAAGATATATGATGGCAGCACATCTGTGGAAACAAAACTGCTTGATTTTGTTGAATTGAAAGGAGAAACAGCAGAGGAAATTGCAGCTGAGGTCCTGGTGGTAATCCAAAATGTAACCTGGAAAACAAAGTCGTGGCATTCTCTGCCGACAACACAAATACTAACAAATAAAAATGCTCTGCAGCGGGAGGTGATTGGCTTAGGTTGTCCTGCTCACATCATTCATAACACGGCCAGAACAGCTTCAGATATGATTCCCCTTGATGTTGAGTACCTGCTCACAAAGATATTTGGATATTTTCATATTTTAAACGTCAGAGTAGAAAGACTGAAGAGCTTTTGTGATTTTGTTGGCCAGGAGTACCATAACATTTTAGGACACAGCTATGTTCGCTGGCTGTCCATGCTCCCTGCTCTAGAAAGAGTGCTGAAAATGTGCCATTGAAATCCTTTTTTATTTCTGAAAAAAATGCCCTGTTGTCCTGCGAACAATGTTCGAAGATCCACTGACTGAACTTTGGCTGGCCTTTGTCCATGGAAACATGACCGTATTCAGTGACACGATCAAGAGGCTTGAAGGCCAGGACCTCTGTGCTGTGGAGTCCGCTGCAATTCTGAGAAACATTGAGGCAAAATTGACTGCAAGACGTGATGACAACTTCATTCCAGTTTTGGTCAGATGACTTCTGAGAGAGCTAGAGGAAAATGGAGAAAACATCCCAATCATTCTTCACTATGGCTGTGAACTACTTGCAAGCATGGGGAAAGCACACAGATAATCTAAAAGATGTACATTGTCTCCTTTTAAAAAGGCAATCTCTGCATGAAGAGATCCAGAAGGCACACTGCAGGAAAAATGCCCCAATGTGACCATCAATGAGGATGCATTGTTTGACGAGATTACTGGTCTGTAAGAGTTCCTAAAGGGGGGATCGCTTGAAGAATGGAAAACATCTGAGACACCGCTTAGTCAGAGATGGAGCACGGTGGTTACCCACTTCAAAGAGAACGTCATCCCACACACTAACCTGGCTAGATTAGCGTCTGTTGTCATGTGCTTACCTGGAAGTAATGCACCAGTCGAGAGAGTGTTCTCCCAAATGAATGATATATGGACAGCAGCAGGAAATAGGTTCACTGTTCCTACCATCAAGGCCATGCTTATTGTGAAGACAAACTTCAACCTCCCCTGCCAGGAGATCATGGAAAAGCTGGCCAAAGACAGAGCAATCCTGAAGAAGATACATTCTTCTGAGAAATATACATATATTAGGTTGGTATAAGCATACAATGTAGGTACCAACCTCGTCATTGTTTTATTTCTTTACTATGTTAAGTATTTCACATATACTATTGTCTGTTTTTTAAATTTTGCTCATGTTCTCTTCTGCTCGTATTCTACCCAGACTACCAGTGTCAGGATTTGGCCAGGGTTGTTCCGGTTTTTGGTCACTAGATGCCCCCATTGTGCCTTTTGACCTTTTGTTTTCCCTTGATCCCCATTATTATTTGCACCTGTGCCTCGTTTCCCCTGATTGTATTTAAACCCTTTGTTTTACTCAGTTCTTTGCTCTGTGTTTGTATGTTAGCACCCAGCCCTAGTACTCTGTGAGCTCTTGTTGATCCCGGGGGACTCTCTTGTGGAGTTCTGTTTTTTGTTCTTGTTTGTTTGTTTTTGAGTATCTTTTGAGGCTTTTTGTGCTGTGCCTTCCACCTTGTGGATTTGCCTTTTTGTCTTGGAGGATTGCCTTTGTTCTTTTGGAATTCCTTTTGAGGTTGTGGAGTTTCATGTTTTCCTGAGGAACTTCACTTTTTACTTCATTAAATACACCGTCTCAAGTACTGCTGTGTCTGCCTCATCTTCTGGGTTCTGCTGACTATTCGTAGCTCAGTTGGTTTAGTGACTGTTTCTCACTCCGGAGACCCAGGTTCGTAACCGGGTCCTGACAACCAGGACCACTGAATGGCTGTTCAGATCAGTTCTACCCAGACTACCAGGACCACTGAATGGCTGTTCAGATCAGTTCTACCCAGACTACCAGGACCACTGAATGGCTGTTCACATCAGTTCTACCCAGACTACCAGGACCACTGAATGGCTGTTCAGATCAGTTCTACCCAGACGACCAGGACCACTGAATGGCTGTTCAGATTGGACAGTTCTGTCTTGTCTGTAGTGTTCTGTAATATAGTTGTTTTCTCTATCACAATGTGCCTGTTAGACTAAAGACATGAAACCGGAATTGATAATAGATAGATAATAACATTGATAATAACATTGGATATTTTAATGATATATTGACCGCCGAACTGGAAATGTCCCTAATTTTTATTTCAGAAATCTGGTCACCTTACTTTAATGGGCCTGGCTGCTGTTCTCCCTCTCTCTGCTGACAGACAAAAAGCTGTTGGGGGGAAAAAGGGACTTTTAAATCCTGCTATACTCAGCTTAACAACCTAGCCACCTCCAAATGAACCGCTCTCTTTCTCTATCCCGTATTTTCTGTTTCTCTATCTACATATATCCTCTTTTCTTTATCTCTATCTCTCCTTGTCTTTTTCTTTTACCTCTCTTGCCATCCATATACCCATTCTCTCTCTAAATACCTCTGTTGCATCCCTCCCTTCCTCCCCCCTCCTCTTCCTCCATCTCTCTCCTTCATTGCATATATAAGAGCCACTGTCCTCTGTTGTCGTGGTTGCCTGGAAAGGCAGAGCGAGCTAACACCATACACACACACACACACACACAGACAGGCAAGCCAAGCCACAGAGAACCAGAAGCACCAGGCTGCAGGAGTCACCTTTGACCTCTAAGCACCAGCCTCATCAGTCCACAGGAAGGAGACTGGCTATACATAGCTTTCTCTGGGGCTACCCCTAGTGTTTGTATCAGCTTCAGGGATACAGAGCGTGGCTGTTTGTGTGTGTGTCATTGCTTCATCCATTAGATGGACCAGCACCGTGTTTAATGGAGATGTGTGTGTGTCGTGCGTGTGTCTGTTTGAAGCAAAGATAATATTTAATAGGTGAGTAATTGGTTGATTAGGCAGTGTTACAAATGACCCAGATTTCAGAGTTACTCTTCACTCCTCTTACACACTCAGGACAGACGGACAAATTGCTTCTGGAGCCAAGCAGATGCAGGGTGAATCCTCTCTCCTTGTTTCCTTCTCAATAAGTCAGAGGGAGAAGAGAGCATTGAGAGCTGCCTGCTGAAGACTTACTTTCATTAAGATGCTTTTAATGTGGGGCGACAAGCAGCATAGCAGGCAATAGCGTTGAGCCAGCAACCAAAAGGACGTTGATTCAAATCCCCGAGCCGACTAAGTGAAAATGCTGACAATGTGCTGAGCAAGGCACTTAACCCTAATTGCTCCTATAAGTCGATCTGGATATGAGCGTCTACTAAATGTCTTCAGTGATTTTAATTAGCTATCTTCTTTCATTCTCCTCTCTCCTGTCTTTGTTAGTACTTTTGTTGCATTATTTTACGATGAAGCACTTTGTTACCTGTATTAAAAATATATTTTCAAGTTATTATTAATATTAGGAGAGGAGATCAAGATCATAAGGAACCAAGGAAATACTTATGAGATTCAACTTCATGCTCATAAAACTCAGTGAGTTCCCATAGGGAGAACAAGACGATACAGTAGGATAAATACAGTCTCTCCTGATTCCTGAACATTCAGCCTAAATTATGTATAACACTTGCATGTTGTCTCTGAGATCTCAACTCACGGTTAGGATGCTACTAACCTCTTGTCTGTCATTTCAGAGTGTTGGATTTGGATTTGCTGGATGGGGAAAATACACTAGTTATCAGTATTACAACATACTGTATGTAAGGACTTGGATGATAATGTCACTGTTGGAGGACCCATGACTCAATATCAGTTTCCACAATAAGTACCACCGATAGACTGTCCAGTCCATGGAGGCATTTGACAAACACACAGAAATGGCAGTCTGACATTCTCCAAACAGCGGATAATATAAATAGACATATTTCCATATAAATATGTGATTTGAATAACCATATTCTGATTGGATGTCCTGACAATCATCCTCTCTCTCCTTTCCTCTCTCTCTCTTCGAGTCATTTCCATTTAAATGCTGTTGATAGAGCTGCTCTATCAGACATGGTCAACGTCCAAAATGGCACTGTATTCAATAGTGCACTACATAGGGAATAGGGTGCCATTTGGGATTTAGCCATTCTATTCTTGCCTGGCAGTTAACTAAATCTGTTTGACTTTAGCAATTTTTTTTATGGTAACAAGCAATACATGTCACTATCAATAAGATACAGATGCTGTATATACAGAACATAGTGTACAGGAGAATCTGTACTGTCTCCTGTAATCTAGAATGCGTGTCTGTGAGAATAAACGTAAACATACAGAAACACAAACAGACAAACGCGTGTGCATGCACACACACTACACATAGCCTAGTACTGTATTCGGAAGGTACTCAGACCTCTTCCCCTTTTCCACAATTACGTTACGTTTCAACCTTAGTCTAAAATGGATTAAATAAATACAAAATCCTCAACAAACCACACACAATACCTCATAATGACAAAACATCTAAAAAAATGTTTTTAAATTAAATACCTTATTTACATAAGCATTCAGACCCTTTGCTACGAGACTCGAAATTGAGCTCGGGTGCATACTGTTTCTGCTGATCATCATTGAGATGTTTCTACAACTTCATTGGAGTCTACCTGTGGTAAATTCAATTGATTGGACATGATTTGGAAAGGCACACACCTGTCTATATAAAGTCCCACAGTTGACAGTCAGAGCAAAAACCAAGCCATGAGGTCTAAGGAATTGTCCGTAAAGATCAGAGACATGATTGTGTTGAGGCATAAAAATGTCTGCAGCATTAAAGGTCCCCAAGAACACAGTTGCCTCCATCATTCTTAATGGAAGAAGTTTGGAACCATCAAGACTCTTCCTAGAGCTGGCCGACTGGCCAAACTAGGCAATCGGGGGAGAAGTCCTTGGTCAGGGAGGTGACCAAGAACCTGATGGTCACTCTGACAGAGCTCCAGAATTCCTCTGTGGAGATGGGAGAACCTTCCAGAAGGACAACCATCTCTGCAGCGCTCCACCAATCAGGCCTTTATTGTAGAGTGGTCAGACGGAAGCCACTCCTCAGTAAAAGGCACATGACAGCCAGCTTGGAGTTTGCCAAAAGGCACCTAAAGGACTCTATGACCATGCAAAACAAGATGCTCTGGTCTGATGAAACCAAGATGAAACTCTTTGGCCTGAATGCCAAGCGTCACGTCTGGAGGAAACCTGGCACCATCCTAAATAAAGTAGTTCTCTCCGATGGATTGCCCAAAACACACCAACTAGGCCCTAATGACAGATTAATTTGGCAGTTCCCATTTGGCAGTTCCCATTGCCTTGTGAAAAGTGATAGACACAGCTGTCTGCAGCAGCAGCATGGGGTGGGACATTTCTGTGGTAACTAGCCACAGAGCAGATCCAGCCACTGCCACGCACATACAACCTTTAGCCAATCAGTGCCTCCACATTCAGCAACTTCCCCTTTAACCACAAAAGGATAGTATCATCCCTCCTTGAGAATGTGATAGAAACCAACACATCCCTGCAGGCCCTCCAGAACTCTTGCCAAATCTTGTCTTCTTTTGGGCCATCCTTCCTTACACACAACGCTTGAGGACAGAGAGAAAGAGAGATAAAGAGCCCTCTTATCATATCCTCGTTTCCTTCTCTCCTCCTATCCCTACCCTCATTCCTCCCATCTCATCTTTCCCCTCTCTGACACATGCTTTATTCCCCTCACCATTCCCTTATTTCTTCTCCCATCCCTTCTTTCCTGCAGGTTGGCATTTATTGTCATGAATCTTGCCCTGTAGGCAGCTGTGTATAGTGGTCACTAGCTGGCACAGTCACAAAGTCATAAAATCTGATTTTAAACCTAACCTTACACACACTGCTAATCCTAAAGCCTAACACTAACCTTAAATACATTTTTGTTTTCATGGATTTCTACGATGTAGCCAATTTTGCAGCTGGCCCATCTAGTGGAATTCGCTCCAGCGCAAGATTCATGACTATAAAACGCCAACCTGCTTCTCCCCTCCCTCCTCCCATCCTCATGGCTGATACAAGCTGCATCAACCCCATCTCTTATCCTCTCTCTGATTTGTTCAATCAGCCAGCTGGGGTCATAGGATCAGCCTCATCACATAAACCCTCAGCATCAAGCTGCCTGCTACAGCCACAGCCACAGCCAGTCACTGCTACACACACAGGATCAGTGGCTTGCTTGGTGCTTGGTTAGCCACATTAGCTAAACAAGGAGCTGTACCCTAAGACACATTCATTGGTTAAACTAGCAGAAATAGTAGGGTACCTGACAGTATTCATTTCAGAGTGATTACAGTACAGCACATTTAAAGCGAACCCCACCAACCCCACAAAGAGGAGATGACGACAGAATGAATAATGAGCAGAATCCTTCCCTCTTGTTCTCTATCGCTCATCCCCCTCTTTCTCCCTCTCTGCTAGTCTATTAACACAGCATGCGGTACTACCGTGGTAAAGCAGAGAGAAGAGGCAGAGAGAGAGTCAGTATGCAGATCTATGCAGATGTAACACTGCAGTTACTCCAAGCTTGTAGGGAATACTGATAAACCTATCTAGAGAGAGAGAGAGAGAGAGAAGAGAGAGAGTGAGATGGAGAGAGAGAACGAGAGAAGAGAGAGAGAGAGAGAGAGAGAGAGAGAGAGAGAGAGAGAGAGAGAGAGAGAGAACAAGAGAAAGAGAGAGAGATAGAAGAGAGGATGGAAATACTGAGTATATATGGTGCTGCATCAGAGCATCACAGAGACACACCCTTTTGTTAGTCGTGGAAGCAGCCTTTACTAGAATGCATTACAAAGGGTAGCCTAAAGAAGGTTCAAGTATTGAAGACACCAATGACATTCAGTCACTAGGCCTGTGCCTCCTCTCCCATCCGACAGTACAGGTCTCCCTCTGTCACCAGTAGCCCTCTTA
Organism: Oncorhynchus gorbuscha; assembly: GCF_021184085.1. Taxonomy (NCBI): domain Eukaryota; kingdom Metazoa; phylum Chordata; class Actinopteri; order Salmoniformes; family Salmonidae; genus Oncorhynchus; species Oncorhynchus gorbuscha. The sequence goes on along the minus strand of NC_060187.1, from coordinate 20,907,540 downwards.
GGTATCAAAGCAGTAGCAATAATCTGGGGCAGAGAGCAATACTCTATTTACATGTATACAGCCTATGGCTCTGGGCCTGTATTAAAAAAGTGTAGTAGGAGTGCTGATCTAGGGCACTAGTTAAGGGAAGTCAAGGGAAGGGAGCGTATATACACTAGATCATCTATATTAAGATGCTAGATCATGGTTGTGGTTTAAACCCTGGGAGGTAGCCACACCAGTAACCCTTCACCCACCTTAAACGGGCCTGAGTACATCCCAAATGGGGACCTATTACTTACACAGTGCAATAGAAAAGTAGTGCAAGAAATAGGGAATAGAGTGCCATTTGGAACACAGGCTATGACTCCGAGAAGCTACAGAAGAAAGATTAAATGCTCTCCTCTGATATAATGGAATTTATTCATGGAAACAGCACAACGAGTCAGCTTAGACTGCATAAATCTATTATGAATACATACAACCAATGGCCTGCATACAGTTAAGGTCGGAAGTCTACATACACCTTAGCCAAATACATTTAAACTCAGTTTTTCACAATTCCTGACATGTAATTCTGGTAAAAAGTCCCTGTCTTAGGTCAGTTAGGATCACCACTTTATTTTAAGAATGTGAAATGTCAGAATAATAGTACAGAGAATGATTTATTTCAGCTTTTATTTATTTTATTTATTTCATCACATGGGTTAGAAGTTTCAATACACTCAATTAGTATTTGGTAGCATTGCCTTTAAATTATTTAACTTGGGTCAAACATTTTGAGTAGCCTTCCACAAGCTTCACACAATAAGTTGGGTGAATTTTGTCCCACTCCTCTAGACAGAGCTGGTGTAACTGAGTCAGGTTTGTAGGACTCCTTGCTCACACACGCTATTTCAGTCCTGCCCACAAATTGTCACTGGGATTGAGGTCAGGGCTTAGTGATGGCCACTCCAATACCTTGACTTTGTTATCCTTAAGCCATTTTGCCACAACTTTGGAAGTATGCTTGGGGTCATTGTCCATTTGGAAGACCCATTTGACCAAGACCAAGCTTTAACTTCCTGACTGATGTCTTGAGATGTTGCTTCAATATATCCACATCATTTTCCTACCTCATGGTGCCATCTATTTTGTGAAGTGCACCAGTCCCTCCTGCCATCTAAAGTGCACCCTCACAACATGATGCTGCCACCCCCATGCTTCACGGTTGGGATGGTGTTCTTCGGCTTGCAAGCCTTCCCATTTTTCCTCCAAACATAACAATGGTCACCAATTTGTAAGTCGCTCTGGATAAGAGCGTCTGCTAAATTACTTAAATGTAAATGTAATGTAAATGTCATTATGACCAAACAGTTCTATTTTTGTTTCATCAGACCAGAGGACATTTCTCCCAAAAATACGATCTTTGTTCCCATGAGCAGTTGCAAACCGTAGTCTGGCTTTTTATGGCAGTTTTGGAGCAGTGGCTTCTTCCTTGCTGAGCGGTCGTTCAGGGTATGTTAATATAGGACTTGTTTTATTGTGGATATAGATCATTTTGTACCTGTTTCCTCCAGCATCTTCACAAGGTCCTTTGCTGTTGTTCTGGGATTGATTTGCACTTTTCGCACTAAAGTAAGTTCATCTCTAGGAGACAGAACGCGTCTCCTTCCTGAGCAGTATGATGGCTGGTCCCATGGTCTTTATACTTGCATACTATTGTTTGTGCAGATGAACGTGGTCCCTTTAGCGTTTTGGAATTTGCTCCCAAGGATGAACCAGATTTGTGGAGGTCTATAAAAAAAAAATCTGAGGTCTTGGCTGATTTCTTTAGATTTTCCCATGATGTCAAGCAAAGAGGCACTGAGTTTGAAGGTAGACCTGGAAATACATCCATAGGTACACCTTCAATTGACTCAAATGATGTCAATTAGCCTATCAGAAGATTCTAAAGCCATGACATCATTTTCTGGAATTTTCCAAGCTATTTAAAGGCACAGTCAACTTAGTGTATGTCGACTTCTGACCCACTGGAATTGTGATGCAATGAAAATAAGTGAAATAATCTGTCTGTAAATAATTGTTGGAAAAATGACTTGTGTCATGCACAAAGTAGACATCCTAACTGACTTGCCAAAACTATAGTTTGTTAACAAGAAATTTGTGGAGTGGTTGAAAAATGTGTTTTAATGACTCCAGCCTAAGTTTATGTAAACTTCCGACTTCAACTGTATATATTGAATTGAAAAAGAAAACACAGCATCGCTCTGACTGTACATTTGTGGGGGGAGAAGAGGGTTTTTGTTAGATGTTCAAAACGGTTATCCAAAGGGGTTACGGTTATACCCACGGATTTACCATAGTACTCAACAATACACGCAGGTACACACACACAATATTCTTCACTATTCACTGTATCAGTGGCACGTTACAGATGTGGTATCTTCAATTGAACAGTTTCTCACACAGCAAGACAATAATCCCACAGAAACAGGAATTGTGAATTATTATGTTACTGATAATTCATGGACATTTTTATAGGGGTTGATACATTTTTCATAAGGGAAAATCAGGTCTGACATTTTTAAGTGGAAATTACAAACCTTAGAAGCCTGTTTAAACCATGAATACACTACAAGTTTGCTTTTTCTTGCTGTGCAGGAACATTTTCTGCGAGTGATCAAATTAAGATAGCAACCCTACATATCCTTTGTGTAATATCACTCCCTTAACCTCCTTTACCTGGTGTTGTGTTCAACTGAACAATGCACCTATTATGATGGGGAAGATGAAGCTATCATAATGCTATGATGATAATGCCAGAGTAGGGGAGATACTGTTGTAGAGGTGATAATAGAATACAATACAACAGAATAATAGAAATGCTACTAGCATAGCCTAACTGTGGTGGTGACGATAAGCTAGTTGTGATCCAGCCCTACTGTTTGCTTGTAGCTTGTAGCAGCACTAATCACTTTGCTGTTCAACCATAATGTTCTACACTGTAACACAACACACACTCTAATTTAGATTCCAGATAAACAACAGAGAATACATTAATAATACATCACTATTATCGTGAATAAATCAATAATTAGCCATGAAAGACTCTCCCTGCTCAGCTGAGATGAGAAAAGAATATTTAATGCACCTGAGAGAGATGGAGAGAGAGTGAGTAGAGAGAGAGAGAATGAGAGAGAGTTGGAGAGGAGAGAGAGACCATATGGAGGAGAGAAGAGAGAGAGAGCGTATGGAGGAGAGAGAGCGTATGGAGGAGGAGAGAGAGAGAGCGTATGGAGGAGGAGAGAGCATATGGAGGAGAGAGAGCGTATGGAGGAGAGAGAGAGCGTATGGAGGAGGAGAGTAGAGAGAGAGAGCGAACGCAGGAGGAGAGATGAGAGCGAGAGAGCGTATGGAGAGAGAGCGTATGGAGAGGAGAGAGCGTATGGAGGAGGAGAGAGAGAGAGATGGAGGAGGAGAGAGAGCGTATGGAGGAGGAGAGAGCGTATGGAGAGAGCGTATGGAGGAGAGAGAGCGTGTGGGAGGAGGAGATAGAGAGCATATGGAGGAGAGAGCGTATGGAGGAGAGAGAGAGCGTATGGAGGAGGAGAGAGCGTATGGAGGAGGAGAGTAGAGGAGAGAGGGAGCAGGAGGAGAGATGAGAGCGAGAGAGAGAGCGTATGGAGAAGGAGAGAGCGTATGGAGGAGAGAGAGCGTATGGAGGAGAGAGAGAGCGTGTGGAGGAGGAGATAGAGAGAGCATATGGAGGAGAGAGAGCGTATGGAGGAGGAGAGAGAGAGCGTATGGAGGAGAGAGAGAGCGTATGGAGGAGGAGAGTAGAGAGAGAGAGCGAACGCAGGAGGAGAGATGAGAGCGAGAGAGAGAGTATGGAGAAGGAGAGAGCGTATGGAGGAGAGAGAGCGTATGGAGGAGAGAGAGAGCGTGTGGAGGAGGAGATAGAGAGAGCATATGGAGAATGAGATGGCGTATGGAGGAGGAGTGTGAGCGTATGGAGGAGGAGAGAGAGAGAGAGAGAGCGACGCAGGAGGAGAGATGAGAGCCTGAGAGAGAGTGTATGGAGGAGAGATGAGGGAGAGAGAGAGAGAGAGCGTATGAAGGAGAGATGAGAACCCAGGAGAGAGAGTAATAAGAGAGACAGAAGAGAGAGCGTATGGAGGAGGAGAGATTAGGGAGTTAGAGAGAGAGAGCGTATGGAGGAGGAGAGATGAGAGAGAGTAGAGAGAGAGTATGGAGGAGGAGAGATTAGAGAGTTAGAGAGAGAGAGAGCGTATGGAGGAGGAGAGATGAGAGAGAGTAGAGAGAGAGTATGGAGGAGGAGACACAGGATTCTATTACTCATCCCAGTAGACATAGAATGTAATGGATGGTGTGTGTGCTTAGCGTGTGTATGTGTGTGTGTGAGTGTGTGTCTGGCCCGGTCTCTGCCACCCAGACTAAGGCGTTGTCCCTCCTCTCTGTGCACTGCATGCAGCAATACCTTCCGTGTAGTAGCCTGATACACCTGGATCGTGTTCATTCGGGCACAGCGTAGAAAATACTTTTAGCTTTAGCAATAGCCAGATCATTGCAAGTACCTCTGCATTTCACTCCATTTTAGGATAGATTTCTTCTGTTTCATGTCAATTGAACCCAGGTTACACAGCATGTAATAACACACACAGAATGTTATGGAACTCTAATGATCTGTCCCAATGGCCATTCAACAGAGGATCAATACTGTATTCCAGGGATCGTCAACTACATTCAGCCACGGGACAATTTGTTTCTTGAGAGGATGGTCAGAGGGCCTGAATAAAATTACACATCATTTGTAGACTGCAAATTGTCCGTAAGAAATCATATCATTTTTGACTAAAACATAATAACTTCAAACCTTGCTTAGATTTGAATACGATCACATACAGTTGAAGTCGGAAGTTAACATACTTAGTCGTTAAAAAATGAGTCATTAAAACTCATTTTCAACCACTCCACAAATTTCTTGTTATCAAACTATAGTTTTGGCAAGTGGGTTAGGACACAAGTCATTTTTCCAACAATTGTTTACAGACAGATTATTTCAGTCATAATTCACTGTATCACAATTCCAGTGGGTCAGAAGTTTACATACACTAAGTTGACTGTGCCTTTAAACAGCTTGGACAATTCCAGAAAAGTATGTCTTGGCTTTATGTATGTCTCTACTATGTGTAGTAATACTTTGTAACAGATTTCCTCAGTTTAAATCAATTGGAGCTTATTTGCTGGTGTTTTTACAGACTTTTGTGTCCAACAATAAAACATTTAATAAAAAGTATTCATTTATTTTTGCTCAGAAAACTTTGGGGGCCAAATAAAATCATCCGCGGGCCGTCAGTTGGGGAACCCTGCTGCAATCAACACTGTAATGGTGATCTAACAGCCCAGACACATACAATGTGGATATTTCTGCCACACCCGTTGCTGACAGGTGTATAAAATCGAGTACACATCCATGCAATCTCCATTGACAAAAATTGACAGTAGAATGGCCTTATGAAGAGCTCGGTCACTTTCGATATGGCACCGTCATAGGATGCCACCTTTCCAGCAAGTCAGTTCGTCAAATTTCTGCTCTGCTTGAGCTTCCCTGGTCAACTATAAGTGCTGATATTGTGAAGTGGAAACATCTAGGAGCAACAACAGCTCAGCCACGATGTAGTAGGTCAGACAAGCTAACAAAACGAGACCGCTGAGTGCTGAAGCGCGTAAAAATAGTAAACCTTCGGTATGCGTATGGAGCAGCACTACACTACAGAGTTCCAAACTGCCTCTGGAAGCAACGTCAGCACAAGAACTGTTCGTAGCGAGCTTCATAAAATTGGTTTCCATGGTCGAGCAGCCGCACACAAGCCTAAGATCACCATGCACAATGCCAAGCGTTGGCTGGATGGGTGTAAAGCTCGCCGCCATTGGTCTCTGCAGCAGTGGAAACGCGTTCTCTGGAGTGATGAATCACGCTTCACCATTTTGCAGTCCAACGGACAAATCTGGGTTTGGCGGATGCCAGGACAACGCTACCTGTCCGAATGCATAGCACCAACTGTAAAGTTTGGTGGAGGAGGAATAATGGTCTGGGGCTGTTTATCATGGTCAGGGCCCCTTAGTTCATGTAGATGGAAATCTTAATGCCACAGCATACCATTACATTATAGAATGATGATTCTGTTCTTCCAACTTTGTGGCAACAGTTTGGGGAAGGCCCTTTCCTGTTCCAGCATGACAATGCACCCTTGTACAAAGCGAGGTCCGTACATAAATGGTCGAGATCAGTGAGGAAGAACTTGACTGGCCTGCACAGAGCCCTGAACTCAAACCCATCAAATACCTTTGGGATGAATTGGAACACCGACTGCGAGCCAGGCCTAATCGCCCAACATCAGTGCCAGACCTCACTAATGTTTTTGTGGCTGAATGGAAACAAATCCCCACAGCAATGTTCCAACATCTAGTGGAAAGCCTTCCCAGAAGAGTGGAGGTTGTTATAGCTGCAAAGGGGGGACCAACGTCATATTAATGCCCATGATTTTGGAATGAGATGTTCAACGAGCAGGTGTCCACATACTTTTGGCTAAGTAGTGGGCACACATCACTTAAACAACCACACTGGGTCTAGCCTATAATCCTGGCGACCAACATCATGGCCCATCATAACTAGCATTAGGCAACTGTACTGCAGAAGCAATACAGATATTTGACTCACGCACACGCTATGTGTTACACACACAGACTATTAAATATAATTTAATAGGAAATGTCCATCATGTATAGTAATCCTTCCTTATTCCTCTTATCCCATCCAATTATAACCCAGTGCACTGCCATCTCCCCCCAGGACACTCAGAGCTACACCATGATAAACTCACAAAACCTCACCATAGAACAGACCAATGACAGATGTTGGTGAGTGAATTGGGGTTGAAGACTGTGTGTGTGTGTGTGTGTGTGTGAGGTCAGCCAGTCTCCACATCATTCCTTTATTATCATCCAGCCCCAGCCAGCTCCCCGTCCTCCCTGTTGTCTGTCTGTCTCTGTCTGTTCATCTTGCTCTCACACTTCTTATCTCACTCCCTCTCTCTGTCCCCATCACTCTCTCCCCCTCGCTATCATCTTTTTTCATTTTCTCACCTCTATTCTTCACCCTCCCAACTCTCTCTTTCTCTTTCTCGCTCTCATACACGCACACACACACACACACACACACACACACACACACACACACACACACACACACACACACACACACACACACACACACACACACACACACACACACACACACACACACACACACACACACACACACACACACACACACACACACACACACACACACACACACACACACACACACACACACACAGTGTTTCCCACAAGTACATAGAGTAGCCAGCCAAATAGAAAAAGTAGCCAGCCAGGCACTCCCAGTCCTTGCTGGGTGCCGAAGGAGCTCTATTTTGGTGGCCTCTGGTACATTCTAATGGAGGGATCATCAACCAGATTCAGGATCTGGATGATTTGTTTCCAGAGCGAATGGTTAGGGGGCCAGAACACAATTACAAATCATTTGTAGACGGCAAATTGACCGCAAGAAGCCCAAAAAGATATAACATTTGACTAAAACAAACCTTGCTTACATTTGTATAGCATATGATCATGTCTCTCTATTATGAGTGGGAATACTTGGGAACAGATTCCCCAAATTAAAATCACTTGGAGCTGATTTCCTGGTGTTTTTACATTTTTTCATGTCCTACAATGAACGCAAATATATATATAGTACCAGTAAAAGGTTTGGACACACCTACTCATTTATTTTGAGTGTTTCCTACATTGTAGAATAATAGTGAAGACATCAAAACTATGAAATAACACATGGAGTCATGTAATAACCAAAAACTGTTAAACAAATCAAAATATATTTTATATTTGAGATTCTTCAAAGCAGCCACACTTTGCCTTGATGACAGCTTTGCACACTCTTGGCATTCTCTCAACCAGCTCCATGAGGTAGTCACCTGGAATGCATTTCAATTAACAGGTGTGCCTTGTTAAAAGTTCATTTTGGCATTTCTTTCCTTCTTAATGCGTTTGAGCCAATCAGTTGTGTTGTGGCAAGGTAGGAAGAAGACAGAAGACAGCCCTATTTGGAAAAAGACCAAGTCCATATTATGGCAAGAACAGCTCACATAAGCAAAAAAAACAACAGTCCATCATTACTTTAAAATATGAAGGTCTTATACTGTTTTTTTACCTTTATTTAACTAGGAAAGTCAGTTAAGAATACATTCTTATTTACATTGACGGCCTACACCGGCCAAACCCTAACCAGGACGACGTTGGGCCAATTGTGCGTCGCCCTATGGGACAGTGTCAGCAGGTCAGTCAATCCGGAAAATGTCAAGAACTTTGAAAGTGTCTTCAAGTGCAGTTGCAAAAACAATCAAGCACTATGATGAAACTGGCTCTCATGAGGACCGCCACAGGAAAGGAATACCCAGAGTTACCTCTGCTGCGGAGGATAAGTTTATTAGAGGTAACAGCCTCAAAAAACAGCAATTAACTGCACCTCAGATTGCAGCCCAAATAAATGCTTCACAGAGTTTAAGTAACAGATACATCTCAACATCAACTGTTCAGAGGAGACTGCATGGATCAGGCCTTCGTGGTTGAATTGCTACAAAGAAACCACTACTAAAGCACACCAATAAGAAGAAGAGATTTATTTGGGCTAAGAAACACGAGCAATGGACATTAGACTGGTGGAAATGTGTCCTATGGTCTGATGAGTCCAAATTTGAGATTTTTGGTTACGCAGAGTTGGTCAACAGATAATCTCTGCATGTGTGGTTCCCACTGGAGGAGGAGGTGTTGGTGTGGGTTGCTTTGCTGGTGACACTGTCTTTGATTTATTTAGAATGCAAGGCACACTTAACCAGCATGGCTATCAAAGCATTCTGCAGTGATACGTCATCCCATCTGGTTTGCGCTTAGTGGGATTATCATTTGTTTTTCAGCAGGACAATGACCCAAAACACACCTCCAGGCTGTATAAGGGCTATTTGGCCAAGAAGGACAGTGATGGAGTGCTGCATCAGATGACCTGACCTCCACAATCACCTGACCTCAACCCAATTGAGATGGTTTGGGATGAGTTGGACCGCAGAGTGAAGAAAAAGTAGCCAACAAGTGCTCAGCATATGTGTGAATGCCGTCAAGACTTTTGGAAAAGCATTCCAGGTGACTATCTCATGAAGCTGGTTGAGAAAATTCCATGTTTAACACTTTTTTGGTTACTACATGATTCATTATGCATTATTTCAGTTTTGATGTCTTCGCTATTATTTTACAATGTAGAAAATAGTTTTTAAAAATAAAGAAAAACCCTGGAATGAGTAGGTGTGTCCAAAATGTTGACTGGTACTGTATATATATATATTTCTATAATTTTTATCTTAGAAAACTTGGGGGGGCAAATAAAACCACCCGTGGGCTAAATTCGGCCTGTTGGGGAACCTTGTTCTCGTGCCTTGATTCAATCTTTAATACACATAGAAATGATTGAATAGTTTATCGAGTTTAACTCCCAGATTGGAAATATTGGTTGTGTTATTGTGTACAAAATGTAAAATGTTAATTTATGAAAATGTATGAATTCAGTGTAGTGTTAGTTGTTTTGGGTATTGTCTAGATCTAGGCCTATATACTATTTTCTAAGTAAAACCTTTTAGACCTTTAAAACATTAAACCTTTTTTAATATTTAATCTGTCTTCTCTTGAGATGATAGTCTTATTTACAGTTTTATGCCACAATGTTTGTTCTTGAAATTATCTAATTATTAAGATGTAGTTTTTCTAGGTTTCTGTTATTCCCCATTTTTTAACGTTTTTGCTCTCTAAATTATAGGAAATTGACTTACATTATAGGAAATCGACTTACATTATAGGAAATCGACTTACATTATCGGAAATTGACTTACATTATAGGAAATTGACTTACATTATAGGAAATTGACTTACATTATAGGAAATTGACTTACATTATAGGAAATTGACTTACATTATAGGAAATCGACTTACATTATAGGAAATCGACTTACATTATAGGAAATCGACTTTATTCAGTCAGTTGGACACCTTTTTATAAACTAGTCAACACTTGCTGTTTAGTTGTTAATCAAAGCACAGTTAACAGCCTTCTATGCACCATAACTCCGCGTGGCTGGCTATGTGAAACACGCAAAAGAAAATAGTCCTAGATGAATGTGTCAGAAACCAAAACTAGGCTAAGACTTGCCTAGCGACACCAAAAAAAGTTGTGGATTTCGACTCATCGTTACCACTTACAATACATGAGATGTGCAAATTCACGAGCATCGTGCTCTCTTCCCTCCGTGTAAAACAATTACACTGCAATAGTGATGGGTCATTCGCGAACAAGTCGGCTCTAAGAGCCGGCTCTTGTAGGTGAACGATCGGAGCCGTCTCGCATATCAGAAGAGCCAAATCTATTTAGAAAAATATTTTAAAAATAAGATTTGAATAATCAAAATATTTAAATGAATAGAATTAACTAATTCAAGGAATGAAAAAAAATATTATAATAATATAATATAGGCCTAAATGCTCAAGCGCATACACATTCATTCTGACTGTCTGGTGAGACTAACAGCCTCACCTGTTGTTCCTGTCAATCAGACACACAGTGTCAACCAATGAACCAAAGATGCGTGAGGGAGGGCCGAGCCAACTCACTCACAATCACACACTTAGCAGCCAAGGAGAGAGAGGAAGGCCAGCTGTGAAAACAACAGCTGGAAAATTAGATGGAAGGTCAGTAGCATTTAGATGCATTTTAATAATGTAGACAATGTTAGAGCACAGTGTAGAATTTACCAAAACAATATCTCATATAAAGCAGGTTCTACCCAACTGTGAAGCTAGCTGTAGCAGAGCTTCGAGAAACTAGCGGGCCTGCTAGTGATACTGGTGGAGCCAGCACCTCCACACGTGGAGATGTATCCACTCAGTCAAGTAGGCCTACTCTGTATCCACAGCAATGCAGTATTCTATGGACCAGTTTATGCCAAAGTCTATGTCTGTAGCAAAACAATTAATATTGCATTGGCTAAAATGATTGCCAAAGATTTCCAGCCATTTTCAATCATGGAGGACATATGTTTTAGAAATTATAGCAATAGTCTAAATCCAATGTACACAATTCTAAGCAGGAAAACCCTTTCAAAATCACTTATTCCACAAATGTACGAGAGCACACAGCTTCAGTGCGGGAAAGAGTCCAAAAAGCTACTGCAGTTTGCCTCACCACTGACTGATGGACATCAAGGGTAACCACTTCTTACATGGCGGTTACATGTCACTACATTGAAGATTTTCGATGTCTAGCTGTCTTCTGGACTGCTTTGAGTTCAGCGACAGACACACCTCAGAGAACTTGGCAGAGGAACTGATGAGAGTGGACAGAGAATGGCAAGTAGATGGAAAAGTGCTCTGTTGTGTTAGCGACAATGCAGCTAACATAACCAAAGCCATGAACATTTTTAAATGGACCCATCATCCATGTCTTGCCCACACAATCAACCTGATTGTAAGAGATGCTCTGAAGGTGATGAAGCCCATTGTGGACAAAGTGAAAGCAGCTGTGGAATACTTCCACAGGAGCACAGTAGGTGCTGAAAAACTAAAGTCTACACAACGACAGATGGGGATGGCTGAGCTGAGGCCAAAACAAGACTGCACTACAAGGTGGAATTCAACAGTTTATATGTTGAAGCGGTTTCTTGAGTCAAAGGATGCCATCATCTCTACCCTGGCCATTGTCAATGCACTTGTTGATGCTCTGACCCAAGAGGAATGGGAGGTGGTGTGCAGAGTCCTGGAACCCTTTGAGCAGGCCACTGTGGAGATCAGTGGAGAAAGGTACAGTACGTAGTTATTACTACATCATTATTTAATCCAGTATCATATATGTATATGAGAATGTAGTATCAGTAGACAAAACATGAACTTAAACTAATAAGTTACTGTTCTCTCTTTTCAGCTATGTGACAGCCTCAAAAATGACCCTCCTGTGTTTTATTCAAAAAAAAAAAATAACCTTTTTTTAACCAGGTAGGCTAGTTGAGAACAAGTTCTCATTTACAACTGCGACCTGGCCAAGATAAAGCAAAGCAGTGTGACACAAACAGCACAGAGTTACACATGGAGTAAACAAGCGTACAGTCAATAACACAATAGAAAAAAAAGAAAGTTGATATACAGTGTGTGCTATGGCGTGAGGAGGTAAGGCAATAAAATAGGCCATATTAGCGAAGTAATTACAATTTAGCAAATGAACACCGGAGTGATAGATGAGCAGAAGATGATGTGCAAGTAGAAATACTGGTGTGCAAAAGAGCAGAAAAGTAAATAAAAACAATATGGGGATGAGATAGGTAGATTGGATGGGCTATTTACAGATGGGCTACGTACAGCTGCAGCGATCGGTTAGCTGCTCAGATAGCTAATGTTTAAAGTTAGTAAGGGAAATATAAGTCTCCAGCTTCAGCAATTTTTGCAATTCGTTCCAGTCATTAGCAGCAGAAAACTGGAAGGAAAGGCGGCCAAAGGGGGTGCTGGCTTTGGGGATGAGCAGTGAGAGATACCTGCTGGAGCGCGTGCTATAAGTGGGTGTTGTTATCGTGACCAGTGAGCTGTGATAAGGCGGAGATTTACGGCACTGTGATCGACTGCATCCAGTTTGCTGAGTAGAGTATTGGAAGCTATTTTGTAAATGACATCGCCAAAGTCGAGGATCGGTAGGACAGTTAGTTTTACGAGGGTATGTTTGGCGGCGTGAGTGAAGGAGGCTTTGTTGCAAAATAGGAAGCAGATTCTAGATTTAATTTTGGATTGGAGACGTTTAATACGAGTCTGAAAGGAGAGTTTACAGTCTAGCCAGACACCTAGGTATTTGTAGTTGTCCACATATTCTAAGTCAGAACCGTCCAGAGTAGTGATGCTAGTCAGGCAGGCGGGTGTGGGCAGTGAACGTTTGAAAAGCATGCATTTGGTTTTACTAGCGTTGAAGCTTGTTTGGAGGTTAGTTAACACATTGGCCAAAGAAGGGTCTGCAGGGTCTGTAAGGGTCTGCAGCGAATCACAGCCAGCTGCCAGAGAGAAGCAAATGTAACCACAGGACATGTGACAGAGATGATGTACACACTATGTTCATCAATGGACAGAAAGTTCCACAGAATGGAATATAATCACGTGCTATCAGAAACCGCTGCACTTGACCTCAGGTTTAAGAAGTTAGCCTTCAGTGATGCCAGAGGGATTGATGAGGCTCTTCAATGAATAACCTCAGAAGCAGGGAGGGACAGTCCCAGCAGTCAGCTGGCTCAGGATCCAGGGCAACAGGAAGATGGAGCAGAAGCACCCGTAGTAGTGCCACAAACGTCTGCTGTTTGGATGCTGTTTGACGAGAAAGCAACTGGGGATGCAGCACGAAGGAATCCCTCAGCAGATGCCATAATGGAGGTCTGATCCTATTTGGAGGAGCCCCTTTGGCTCTCCAGAGGGTGGTGCTGTCTGTATAAACGCATCATTGGAGGCACACTGCATGACCTCCAGGATACCTACAACACCCAATGTCACATGAAGGACATCAACCACCCGAGCCACGATCTGTTCACCCCGCTTTCATCCAGAAGGCGAGGTCAGTACAGGTGCATCAAAGCTGGGGCCGAGAGATAAAAAACAGCCTCTATCTCAAGGCCATCAGACTGTTAAATAGCCATCACTAGCCAGCTACCACCCGATTACTCAACCCTGCACCTTTGAGGCAGCCCTATATATGTGGAATCACTGGCCACTTCAATATTGTTTACATACTGCTTTACTCATCTCATATGAATATACTGTATTCTATTCTACTGTATTTTTGTCAATGCCAATCCGACATTGATCGTCCTAACATTTATATAGTGGTCCTTCTGTAGCTCAGTTGGTAGAGCATGGCGCTTGTAACGCCAGGGTAGTGGGTTCAATTCCCGGGACCACCCATACGTAGAATGTATGCACACATGACTGTAAGTCGCTTTGGATAAAAGCATCTGCTAAATGGCATATATATATATACTGCTAAATTCCATTCTTTTACTTTTAGATTTGTGTATTGTTGTGAATTGTTAGATATTACTGCACTGTTGGAGCTAGGAACACAAGCTACACCCGCAATAACATCTGCAAAAAAATGTGTACGTGACCAATAAAATTTGATTTGAACAGAATTAATTATTTCTAGATAAACATACCAGAAGTTTTCCTGACCATGTGGCCTGAGGAAAAACGAATGTTCCTGTCTAGTACTGTATCCGTTTTCACACTGAGTTAACCTGCCCACAGTGCCCAGCAATAAGCCTTCATCACCAAGGCTGAATCAGCCAGGTGTGCATCGCCCACTCCGGCCTCTCTCCTCTAGGATGCAAATTACAAATAGTTCCATCTTGTCTCCTGGCAACAGGCCACATGGTTCCGAGCTCTAGGTAGACAGATAGACAGTCAGGAGGACTATATAATGAACTAACAGCAGCACATTAACAACACAGCCAGACATCCCTCGCTCATTGGGTAGAGGGGGAGCAGAGGGAGGAGATGGAATGTTTTTCAGGGCTTTCTCTCCTTTTTCCTCTCTTTCTCTCTCTCTCTCTCTCTCTCTCTCTCTCTCTCTCTCTCTCTCTCTCTCTCTCTCTCTCTCTCTCTCTCTCTCTCTCTCTCTCTCTCTCTCTCTCCCTACCTCCAGCAGGCAGTTTTGTGATGTGTGTTTGTATGTGTGTGTGTGTGTGTGTGTGTGTGTGTGTGTGTGTGTGTGTGTGTGTGTGTGTGTGTGTGTGTGTGTGTGTGTGTGTGTGTGTGTGTGTGTGTGTGTGTGTGTGTGTGTGTGTGTGTGTGTGTGTGTGTGTGTGTGTGCGTGTGTGTGTGTGTGTGCAGTCAGTGTGGTACTTTCTGATTTTACTAAAGATTAAACTTTTGCAGATTCATCAGGAGAAATTGGACGCTTTGGTTGATAGCAGGGTAGAGGACACCACACACGATCACAGCTATGTGTGTGTGTGTGTGTGTGTGTGTGTGTGTGTGTGTGTGTGTGTGTGTGTGTGTGTGTGTGTGTGTGTGTGTGTGTGTGTGTGTGTGTGTGTGTGTGTGTGTGTGTGTGTGTGTGTGTGTGTGTGTGTGTGTGTGAGGGGTAGTTCAAATAGTGAAGAGATATAACACAAGGCTTCTGTTCACGGCGAACATGTTACTTAGTGGGTGGGTGGGGTTATACGAAGGGCTATATAAATAAATTTGATTTGATTTGATTTGACTTAGTAACAATTTCCAAAATGGTATGGTGAAGCATCAAACAGCTATTTTAATCAGCATTTTCTTGATGCAGGCAGATTATTTGATAGGGTTAAAGGTCAAAATGAGCCCCCTGTAAAATTACCTGATAACCCCGCCATATCTCCTCTGTCCTTCTTACTCTGCTTTCCTTCTCTCTCTCTTTACCATCCCCCTCTCTCACCTCTCCTTCTCTGAATCCCTCTCCATCTCTCCTCTTCCTCTTCACCAAATCAAATTCAAATGGAAAATAGAAATGTAGCCTGCCCGCCCACTATCGATTATTAACCCTCTTTCTGACATATCCCTCCACCCTCTTCTCCACAAAAAGATAGAGGGAGAGGGTGTGGGTGTAGTGTTAGAGATAGAAAAAGGAGAAAAGGAGAGGGAGAGATAGATGCCTGCTCTTCTCTTCCATTAAGAAGCTCAGCGATGTGTGACAGCTCCTTGTATACCCCTCTCTCCCTTCTCAACTCTCTCCTCCCTCTCTCCTCTTCTCAACCTCCCTGCTTCTCTAAAGAGCCCACTCTCTCCCTCCCTCCCTCCTCCCACCATCAATTAATTTAAAACTCATCTGTGTGCAGCCATTGGCAGCCAAAGACACATCAGCCAGGTAAACAGCCACATAACGCCGCTGCTCTGTCCATATTGAGGTTATTACACACACACACACACACACACACACACACACACACACACACACACACACACACACACACACACACACACACACACACACACACACACACACACACACACACACACACACACACACACACACACACACACACACACACACACACACACACACAGTACCAGTGAAAAGTTTGGACACACTGACTAATATAATAATAGTGAAGAAATCAACATGGTATTATTATAGTAACCAAAAAAGTGTTAAACAAATCAAAGATTATTCGAAGTAGCCACCCTTTGCCTTGATGACAGCTTCGCACTCTCTTGACATTCTCCCAACCAGTTTCATGAGATAGTCACCTGGAATGCTTTCCCAACAGTCTTGACTGAGTTCAAACATACAGTTGAAGTCGGAAGTTTACATACACTTCCGACTCATTTTTCAACCACTCCACACGACTTGTAAACAAAATATAGTTTTGGCAAATCGGCTAGGTCATCTACTTTGTGCATGACACAAGACATTTTTCCAACAATTATTTACAGACAGATTATTTCTTATAATTCACTGTATCACAATTCCAGGGGGTCAGAGGTTCACATACACTAAGTTGACTGTGCCTTTAAACAGCTTGGAAAATTCCAGTAAATGATGGCATGGGTTTAGAAGCTTAGAAGCTTCATTTGAGTCAATTGGCGGTGTAACTGTAGATGTATTTCAAGGCCTACCTTCAAACTCAGTGTCTCTTTGCTTGCATCATGGAAAATCAAAAGAAATCAGCCAAGACCTCAGACAAAAAACTGTAGACCTCCACAAGTCTGGTTCACCCTTGGGAACAATTTCCAAATGCCTGAAGGTACCACGATCATTTGTACAAACAATAGTACGCAAATATAAACATCATGGGACCACGCAGCCGTCATACTGCTCAGGAAGGAGACGCGTTCTGTCTCCTAGAGATGAACATACTTTGGTGAAGTGCAAATCAATCCCAGAACAACAGCAAAGGACATTCTGAAGATGCTGGAGGAAACAGGTACAAAAGTATCTGTAACCACAGTAAAACGAGTCCTATATCGACATAACCTGAAAGGCAGCTCAGCAAGGAAGAAGCCACTGTTCCAAAACAGGCATAAAAAAGCCTGACTACGGTTTGCAACTGCACATGGGTACAAAGGCCGTACTTTTTGGAGAAACGTCCTCTGGACTGATGAAACAAAAATAGAACTGTTTGGCCATAATGACCATCGTTATGTTTGGTGGGAAAAGGGGGAGGCTTGCAAGACGAAGAACACCTCCCAAACCGTGAAGCACGGGGGTGGCAGCATCATGTTGTGGGGGTGCTTTCCTGCAGGAGGGAATGATGCACTTCACAAAATAGATGGCATCATGAGGCAAGAAAATGATGTGCATATATTGTAGCAACATCTCAAGATATCAGTCAGGAAGTTAAAGCTTGGTTGCAAATGTGTCTTCCAAATGGACAATGACCCCAAGCATACTTTCAAAGTTGTGGCAAAATGGCTTAAGGACATTGTGGGCAGAACTGAAAAAGCGTGTGCGAGCAAGGAGGCCTGCAAACCTGACTCAGTTACACCAGCTGTGTCAGGAGGAATGGGTCAAAATTCACCCAACTTATTGTGGGAAGCTTGTGGAAGGCTACCTGAAATGTTTGACCCACGTTAAACAATTTAAAGGCAACGCTACCAAATGCTAATTGAGTGTATGTAAACTTCTGATCCGCTGGGAATGTGATGAAAGAAAAGAAAGCTGACATAAATCATTCTCTCTACTATTATTCTGACACATTCTTTCACATTCTCAAAATAAATTTGTGATCCTACCTACCTACCTATCCCAAAACAGGGAATATTTACTTGGAATAAATAAATAAATAAATGTCAGGAATTGTGAAAAACTGAGTTTAAATGTATTTGGCTAAGTTGTATGTAAACTTCGACTACAAATCCATGCTGAGCACTTGTTGGCTACTCTTCCTTCACTCTGCGGTCTAACTCATCCCAAACCATCTTAATTGGGTTGAGGTCGAGTGATTGTGGAGGCCAGGTCTTCTGATGCATCACTCTCCTCCTTGGTCAAATAGCCTTACACAGCCTGGCGGTGTGTGTTGGGTCATTGTCCTGTTGAAAAACAAATGATAGTCCCACTAAGCGCAAACCAGATGGATGGCGTATCGCTGCAGAATGCTGTGGTAGCCAATGCCGGTTAAGTGTACCTTGAATTCTAAATAAATCATAGCCAGTGTCACCAGCAAAGTCTCCCCACACCATCATACCACCTCCTCCATGCTTTACAGTGGGAACCACACATGCAGAGATCAATCGCTCACCTATTCTGCGTCTCACAAGGACACAGCGGTTAGAATCAAAAATCCGACCAAAGGACAGATTTGCACCGGTCTAATGTCCATTGCTCGTGTTGGCCTGAGCAAGTCTCTTATTATTGGTGTCCCTAATAGTTGTTTCCTTGTAGCAATTCGACCATGAAGGCCGGACTCACGCAGTCTCCTCTGAACAGTTGATGTTGAGATGTGCCTGTTGCTTGAACTCTGTGAAGCAATTATTTGGGCTGACATTTCTGAGGCTGGTACCTCTAATGAACTTATCCTCTGCAGCAGAGGTAACTCTGGGTCTTCCTTTCCTGTGGCGGTCCTCATGAGAGACAGTTTCATCATCCCACTTTATGGATTTTGCGACTGCACTTAATGTCTTAAAGTAATGATGGACTGTCATTTTCCCTCTAATTCCCTCTTTCTTTATTTCTCTCTCTCGGAGGCCCTGAGCCCTAGGACCATGCCTCAGGACTACCTGGCATGATGACTCCTTGTTGTTCCCAGTCCACCTGGCCGTGCTGCTGCTCCAGTTTCAACTGTTCTGCCTGCGACTGTGGAACCCTGACCTGTTCACTGTGATTACTATTATTCGACCATGCTGGTCATTTATGAACATTTGAACATCTTGGCCATGTTCTTCCCGGCACAGCCAGAAGAGGACTGGCCACCCCTCATAGCCTGGTTCCTCTCTGGGTTTCTTCCTAGGTTTTGGCCTTTCTAGGGAGTTTTTCCTAGCCACTGTGATTCTACACCTGCATTGCTTGCTGTTTTGGGTTTTAGGCTGGGTTTCTGTATAGCACTTTGATCTATCAGCTGATGTAAGAAGGGCTATATAAATACATTTGATTAGATTTGATAAATTTAAGCAAAATTCCCCAAAATCCCGGGCTTAACTTCCCATGGAAAATTTCTGGGAAAATTCCTGAAATTTACCGGAAAGTTTCCGACCCCTTGCAACTCTACCTTGTCAAAACACAACTGATTGGCTCAAATGCAGATATTCCACAAATACACTTTTAACAAGGCATACCTATTAATTGAAATGCATTCTAGGTGACTACCTCAAGTAGTTGGTTGAAAGAATGTCAAGAGTGTGCAAAGCTGTCATCAAGGCATAGGGTGGTTAATAAAAATATATTTTGATTTACAGCACTTGTTGCATCCATACACACACACACACACACACACACACACACACACACACACACACACACACACACACACACACACACACACACACACACACACACACACACACACACACACACACACACACACACACACACACACACACACACACACACACATCTGGTGTCATGGTGATTTGAGAACATAGTAGTAATGTTAGAGGAGTGTGTTGTTAATAATGCTCTTAACAACAGCCAGCCGTGTGTGTGTGTGTGTATAGTGTGTGTGTGTGTGTTTCAGAGCCAGCAGCCAGGCCTGGATCGATCCTTTTACAAGCCTAATGGCAGACGGCTGTCTGAGACATATGTTCCCAGATCATATTTTCCCTCCTCTACTTCCCCCTCTCTCTATCTCTCCTGTTTCTTATGCATCTCCCTCCCCTTCTCTAGTCTCCATTTCTACTATGTTTACCTCCCTACCCTTGGTTCCTTCTCTTCTTATATCACTCAATCCAAACAACTGGCACTATGTATACAATACTAAGTGTGTTCTCTTCACCCATTCACCAAACCACTGATCTAGAATCAGGTCCCCAGTCATTGTAGCAAGTTGGGACAGCGGCGTGGCAAGATAGCAGATGATTTAGGATCGGCATGGTGAGACAGAAGGCAGTGAGTGAGTGAGTGAGTAGGCCTATATCTTATGCTGAGAGGATCAGTGTTGTGAGTTTACCATCACTGTGTGACTGATCTGCTGCTCTAGTGATCTGACAGTTGATTGCTGTGGATGGCTGGAATAGCTGATTCATGATGAGGATGCGTGTTTGTGTGTGGTGTGCACATGCATGTGTAAGAGACTGAGAGTGTGTGTATGCTTGAGTGTGTGGCTAATCTCCTCCCCTACGGCTCAGAGTGGATTGGCCATCAGAATCAGGGAGACGGCGAGACACTGGCACACAACCAATACATGATGATAATGGCTATTATACAGACAGACGGAGAGAGAGAGAGAGAGAGAGAGAGAGAGAGAGAGAGAGAGAGAAAGAGAGAGAGAGAGAGAGAGAGAGAGAGAGAGAGAGAGGGGAAAGAGGTAGAGAGAGGGGGGATAGAGGTAGAGAGAAGGGGACTGAGAAAGATCAGGTGGGGAAAATGATAGATTGAGAGAAAGGGAGGGGTGAAGTGAATTAGGCTATGGTGGGTGTGTGTCTGTGTGATAACGACTTCCAGTATAAAAACAGAATATGCTCATCAGCAGGTCAGAGGTGTGAGGGATGAATAGAGGACTGATGAGAGACGATGTGTTAGCCATCTTAACCTTCTCTGCTCTCTGTCTGTCCCCCTTCTCCTTCTCTCTCTCTCCTCCTGTCTCCCCCCTTTTCCTCCTCTCCTCTTTTTCTCTCTCCCTCTCATCCTCCTGTCCTCTTTCCTCTCTTTGTTTCTCCTCTCCTCTCTCCCCCTCCACCTGTCCTCCTCTGCTCTTTTTAGTCTTTCTCTCTTTTCTCTTTTGTCTCTCTCCCTCTCTCTAACCTATGACCATATTGTTACTCTGCCATATAATTGGCCTGGGGCAGCAGAATTCCAATTCTGTGTTGTTCTGTACATGCTTCCATGGAAGAATAACAGAACATGGATAAATTCCACATTCCATATCTGTGGGTCTGTGGGTCAGGTGTGCTGTGGCAGGGCTGCGGGACTGTTGCTGGGTAACAGCTGGTAAAGTAGAGCCTGTCTGTAATGTAGATGTGTTTATGGATCCCTGGGCTAGGCAGGGCTGCCAGGAACCAATTCAGATGATGACTGTCTGTCTGTGATAATATTGTGTGTGTGTGTGTGTGTGTGTGTGTGTGTGTGTGTGTGTGTGTGTGTGTGTGTGTGTGTGTGTGTGTGTGTGTGTGTGTGTGTGTGTGTGTGTGTGTGTGTGTGTGTGTGTGTGTGTGTGTGTGTGTGTGTGTGTGTGTCTCTATCTGTGGTAATATTGTTTTACGTTGGTTCTTTAAAAAAACGTGCTGCCTGCCAGGCTGATTGTAAAGTGATCCCTGCCCACCCACGGCTGTTACAGGCCCTCTACTTACATGTTGGAGAGGAGAGAAACGATTTCATCCCTCAGCTCAGTCTATCCATCTCTTCTTGCCATCTCTCGATTGCTCTGTACTTGCCTTACTTCTATCCCCCCACGCATCCCTCTCTCACTCACTCGCTCTAGTCTATTTTAGGCTTGAAAACGGCAAGCCCATCCCCACCCCCTGATGGTGGTATTGTGAGCTGATAAGGGTTGTTGTTCAGCTCAGGAGAGAAATGCTACCAAACCCACATCTCATCATCATCTGTCAACTAGATAGTAGAACATCAGTCAGTCAGCTTGCTGTAACAGCTGCCAATGGTCTCCTATCAGAGATATTGAAATGAAAGATCTATATCTTAGGTTCTCTAAGGTTTTGTGTTCTAAGGCTCTATTGGTTCTGGTTTGTATTTGAGCTTAACAGGTATGTTGCCTACAATTCAGACCAAGCTGCCCTCTAAAATTGTGTACTAAAGTCAGAAAGTTCTGAGGCATCAACATGTCTCTCAGTCTACGACATCAAATCACTGACTATATATATATACACATCATGAGAACAGGCCTCAACTCATCTGACAGTAATTTAACATGTGGCTGGAGCTCAGTTAAACCACACACACACACACACACACACACACACACACACACACACACACACACACACACACACACACACACACACACACACACACACACACACACACACACACACACACACACACACACACACACACACACACACACACACACACACACAGAGCTATGTTAAACCCTGCTAACTGCTGAGAGGAGGAGGAGGGGGGAGGAGGAGAGTAGGGGGGAAAGGAGAGGAGACACGAGAGGATATGAGAGAGGAGGGGAAGGAAAGGAAAGGAGAGGGGCTTTAAACCCTTCATTGGCATGCATCAGACAGCCTGCTGAAATAGAGAGGGAGGTTTAGGGAGAAACAGGGAGAGAGATGCAGAGAGAGAGGTAGTGATGGGGAGAGAAGGAGAGGGAGAGACTACAGGCAGTTTGGATGAGAGAGCGAGAGATGGGGAGAGAAGGAGAGGGAGAGAAGGAGAGGGAGAGAAGGAGAGGGAGAGAAGGAGAGGGAGAGAAGGAGAGAGAGAGAAGGAGAGGGAGAGAAGGAGAGGGAGAGAAGGAGAGGGAGAGAAGGAGGGAGAGAAGGAGAGGGAGAGAAGGAAAGGGAGAGAAGGAGAGGGAGAGAAGGAGAGGGAGAGAAGGAGAGGGGAGAGAGAGAGAGAAGGAGAGGGAGAGAAGGAGAGAGAGAGGAGAGGGAGAGAAGGAGAGGGAGAGAAGGAGAGGGAGAGAAGGAGAGGGAGAGAAGGAGAGGGAGATAGGAAGGGAACAGGTGTTTGCATATGAATAAAATTACCACTGTGAAAATGTGAAGAAAGGAGGAGAGGAAATCGAAAGAGAAAAAGAGAGAAGAAAGGGAGATGAATCCCCTCTGGGAATTTGGCCCGATGTGTGTGGAATGTTGTGTCTGTGTGTATTTTTGTGTGGAATGTTGTGTCTGTGTGTATTTTTGTGTGGAATGTTGTGTCTGTGTGTGGAACGTGTGACTGTCTAATGTCTATGGGAGTGTGTGTATGTGGAATGTTTTTTGGAATGGAAGTAGCCTCCATAGCCTATGTTCGTGCTTTCCCAGTATGCCTCTCCACACCACAGTGAGACCAGTGTTGTCGTCATGCTGTAACGAATGCTGCTGTTTTTGTTGCCAACACTCCCTCTCTCTCTCTCTCTCTCTCTCTCTCTCTCTCTCTCTCTCTCTCTCTCTCTCTCTCTCTCTCTCCCTCTCTCTCTCTCTCTCTCTCTCTCTCTCTCTCTCTCTCTCCCTCGGCTCTCTCTCTCTCTCTCTCTCTCTCTCTCTCTGTCTCTCTCTCTCTGTCTCTCTCTCTGTCTCTCTCTCTGTCTCTCTCTCTCTCTCTCTCTCTCTCTCTCTCTCTCTCTCTCTCTCTCTCTCTCTCTCTCTCTCTCTCATTACAGCCATGAGGTCTTACCTAAACACTACAGCCCTAAATGAGCTACTTTATTCAGATGCATGGTAAGGGACTGGGGTATATGACAGCATGGTATAATGTACATGGACTTGGTGACTAAGTCAGACAAAAGGAGAACTCTAGTGTACCTGAGCTGTCCAATCCCTGGGTGAAACCCTTAAACACACATTCTTGTCTGTCTCCTTCTCGCCTCCCAGAATTGAATCTCGACAATGCTGTGTGTGTAAGGGCTCTTCCTGCTGCCCTCTGGCTCTGAAGGGTCTTTCCCAGCATGCAGTGCTCTCTGACAGACTTTAAAAACCCACAGAGAGGGGGGGGGCAGCTGGAGCCTGGGGCATGCTATTGGTCCCCTGCCCACACTGTCGCCAGGAAGCCCCTAGCAACTACAGGGATGAGTGTTAACAGATCTCCACACACACGGTGAAGGAGTGACCTCCCAGCTGCCCTCCAATATGCACACACACACTCAAACACTGCCCTTCCAACACACACAAATGCAAGCACAAACAACAAACATACAATCCTCAGAGAAAGGAAGCAAGAGTGTGAGCTTGTGAAAGGTTTCCTACAATGTGTTTAAATTTGTACTTTTTCTCCAGCTCCTCTCTGACTTGGCTTACTCTATTTCCTGTATTTTGCAGTTATTAGATTATATAATATTGCTTTGTGCATGAAGTCAGTCAGCGTGTACAGTATGATATGTTGTGTTATTGTGCTGAGTAGTCCCATTAATAGTGGTATTTTATAAGATTAATGGAAAAGAGCAGCGGTAAATTAATCCCTGAGGAAAAGAGCAGTGGTTGGTCAATTGAAATAAATCTATTAAACCCTAATCTATGGATTTCACATGACTGGGAATACAGATATGCATCTGTTGGTCACAGATACCTTGAGAAAAAAGTAGAGGTGTGGATCAGAAAACCAGTCAGTATCTGGTGTGACCACCATTTTCCTCATGCAGCGTGACACATCTCCTTCGCAGTTGATCAGGCTGTTGATTGTGGCCTGTGGAATGTTGTCCCACTCCTCTTCAATGGCTATGCGAAGTGGCTGGATATTGGCGGGAACTGGAACACACTGTCGTACATGTTGATTCAGAGTAGAGGTCGACCGATTCTGATTTTTCAACGCCGTTACCGATGCCGATACCGATTATTGGAGGACCAACAAATCCGATACGATACCGATTATTGGAGGACCAACAAAGCCGATACGATACCGATTATTGGAGGCCCAACAAAGCCGATACGATACCGATTATTGGAGGACCAACAAAGCCAATACGATACCGATTATTGGAGGACCAACAAAGCCGATACGATACCGATTATTGGAGGACCAACAAAGTCGATACGATACCGATTATTGGAGGACCAACAAAGCCGATACGATACCGATTATTGGAGGACCAACAAAGCCGATACGATACCGATTATTGGAGGACCAACAAAGCCGATACTGATTAATCAGACTATTTTTTTGTGTTTTTTTTTTTTAAATAATGACAATTACAACAATACTGAATGAACACTTATTTTAACTTAATATAATACATCAATAAAATCAATTTAGCCTAAAATAAATAATGAAACATGTTCAATTTGGTTTAAATAATGCAAAAACAAAGTGTTGGAGAAGAAATTAAAATTGCAATATGTGCTATGTAAGAAAGCTAACGTTTGAGTTCCTTGCTCAGAACATGAGAACATACGAAAGCTGGTGGTTCCTTTTAACATGAGTCTTCAATATTCCCAGGTAAGAAGTTTTAGGTTGTTGTTATTTTAGGAATTATAGGACTATTTCCCTCTATACCATTTGTATTTCATTAATCTTTGACTATTGGATGTTCTTATAGGCAGTTTAGTATTGCCAGTGTAACAGTATAGCTTCCGTCCCTCTCCTCGATCCTCCCTGGGCTCGAACCAGGAACACAACGACAACAGCCACCCTCGAAGCAGCATTACCCATGAGCAAGGGAAACAACTACTAGAAGGATCAGAGCGAGTGACATTTGAAACGCTATTAGCGCGCGCTAAGTAGCTAGCCATTTCACTTCGGTTACATTTCACTTTACCAGCCTCATGTTGGGAGTTGATAGGCTTGAAGTCATAAACAGCGCAATGCTTGACGCACAACGAAGAGCTGCTGGCAAAATGCACGAAAGTGCTGTTTGAATGAATGTTTACGCGCCTGCTTCTGCCTACCACGCTCAGTCAGATACTTAGAAACTTGTATGCTTGTATTCTCAGTCAGATTATATGCAACGCAGGACACACTAGATAATATCTAGTAATATCATCAACCATGTGTAGTTAACTAGTGATTATGATTGATTGTTTTTTATAAAATAAGTTACATTTACATTTAAGTCATTTAGCAGACGCTCTTATCCAGAGTGACTTACAAATTGGTGCATTCACCTTAATAGTGCATCTAAATCTTAAAGGGGGGGGGGTGAGATGGAATACTTATCCTATCCTAGGTATTCCTTAAAGAGGTGGGGTTTCAGGTGTCTCCGGAAGGTGGTGATTGACTCCGCTGTCCTGGCGTCGTGAGGGAGTTTGTTCCACCATTGGGGGGCCAGAGCAGCGAACAGTTTTGACTGGGCTGAGCGGGAGCTAGGTAGCAACTTACCTTGGCTTACTGCATTCGCGTAACAGGCAGTCTCCTTGTGGAGTGCAACGAGAGAGAGGCAGTTCGTTATTGCGTTGGACTAGTTAACTGTAAGGTTGCAAGATTGGATCCCCCGAGCTGACAAGGTGAAAATCTGTCGTTCTGACCCCCAGTTAACCCACCGTTCCTAGTCCATCATTGAAAATAAGAATGTGTTCTTAACTGACTTGCCTAGTTAAATAAAGGTATAAAAAATAAATAATAATAATAATAAAAAATCGGCGCCCAAAAATACCCATTTCCGATTGTTATGAAAACTTGAAATCGGCCCTAATTAATCGGCCATTCCGATCAATCGGTCGACCTCTAATTCAGAGCATCCCAAACATTGGTCAATGGGTGACATGTTTGGTGATTATGCAGGCTATGGAAGAACTGGGACATTCTCAGTTTCCAGGAATTGTGTACAGATTAGGGATGCACGATATATCGGTGAACATATCGGAATCGGATGATATTAGCTAAAAATGGCAACATCGTTATCGGCCCAATGTCTAGTTTAACGCTGATGTGAAAAACCGATGTCAAAGCTGCTGTGCATAACTATATAACTACATGACGTAATAACGCCACGTAAAATGTTGCGCTACGCGGGCAACACAGCATTCCTAACCTAGTCCACAATGTCTGCTGTGTGGATCGAGCAGTCAACAAGTTGAGCAGTCATTTGAAAGAGCAAGATAATTTCAGCGTGACAACTCAGTGGTGAAATCCATTAACTCCAAGATAATGGAATTCATTGCCATTGACAATCAACCGTTCTCTGTTGTGGGTGATGTTGGCTTTCGCGACTGGTCGAGCACGGGCACACTAACATTACCAAGTGCACTATTGTTCAGATGTTGCCCTACTGGAGTGACACAGTATTAGCGTCACTGCTATTAGCTTCACGACATACTATGGAAAGCCGTTGGGGCTTTGCGTGTCAAAAAACACGTCAAATAACACTTTTGGACAATAACACTATTTGACGCGTTAAATAAGCTTTTAATTTGACACGTCAAATAACACAATTTGCATCAATATG
The DNA here is from genome assembly GCF_021184085.1 of Oncorhynchus gorbuscha. NCBI lineage: Eukaryota > Metazoa > Chordata > Actinopteri > Salmoniformes > Salmonidae > Oncorhynchus > Oncorhynchus gorbuscha. Next base: position 20,880,274 of record NC_060187.1, on the reverse strand, counting down.
AATGACATACTTTTATTTTGAAGGTGAACCGCAAAGTCCAGTATTGTGGCTATCCTTATTGTGGCTAGCTTCACATAGATGGGTTCGACCACCATTCATTAAATAAGAACTGTCTTATAAATCAAGGTTATTTCAGATGATGACACCTAGCTATATAATTATCTAGCTGTCAGGATTTGGCCAGGGTTGTTCCGGTTTTTGGTCACTAGATGCCCCCATTGTGCTTTTTGACCTTTTGTTTTCCCTGGATCCCCATTATTATTTGCACCTGTGCCTCGGTTCCCCTGATTGTATTTAAACCCTTAGTTTTCCTCAGTTCTTTGCTCTGTGTTTGTATGTTAGCACCCAGCCCTAGTATTCTGTGAACTCTTGTTGATCCCGGTGGACTCTCTTGTGGAATTCTGTTTTTTGTTCTTGTTTATTTATTTTTGAGTATCTTTTGAGGCTTTTTATGCTTTACCTACCACCTTGTGGATTTACCTTTTTGACTTAGAGGATTACCTTTGTTCTTGTGGAATTCCTTTTGAGGTTGTGGAGTTACATGTTTTCCTGAAGGACTCCACTTTTTACTTCATTAAATACACCGTCTCAAGTACTTCTGTGTCTGTCTCATCTTCTGGGTTCTGCCGACTATTCCTGGCTCAGTTGGTTAAGTGACTGTTTCTCACTCCGGAGACCCGGGTTCGTAACCGGGTCCTGACACTAGCTATCTATAACTACTGAAACATATTATGTTGTTTTGGGAGAAAACATTGTTTGCATCCATGAGCTAGCTAGCTTTTCTTATGACCAGCACTGTAGGTTCGCAAGACAACTTTACCTGCATCATAGCATACGTGTCGATGAATCCTTGTGACATATGAAATACGAGTGATTGAGTAATCAATGTGTAATAACTACGTAAAGAATTTATGAACGCATTCAATTATTATGTGACGTGCAGTCATATTCAGGTCCTGATTGGTCAACAAGCTTATTTGACACTTCAAATAATGTATATTTTTTTTACATGAAAAGACCCAAACGGCATTCCATAGAAATCCTGGTTGAGAATGAAATGACTGAACAAATGAACAACGAAACAGTACAGCAAATAAGTGAAAGAAATAGGTTTTGATTATGTTTTACTGGTAATGGGAACATACGTAAAATGCCAACAAAATAACTTTTTGGTCAGTGTGGTGTGTGTGTGTGTGTAACCTTTATTTAACTAGGCAAGTCAGTTAAGAACAAATTCTTATTTACAATGACGGCCTACCCCGGCCAACACTGGGCCAATTGTGCGCAGCTCTATTGGACTCCCAATCACATTCGGATGTAATAAAGCCTGGATTCGAACCAGGGACTATAGTGACGCCTCTTGCACTGAGATGCAGTGCCTTAGACCGCAGCTTCCATGTGTGTGTGTTAACTATTTCACTGTACTAGAATTCTTAAAATGACGCTAAGATTTTAAAAATTGGTTATCGGTATAGATTTTTTTGGGCAAGGAAAATATTGGATATAGGTATCATATCGGTGCATCACTAGTACAGATCCTTGTGACATGGGGCCATGCATAATAATGCTGAAACCTGAGGTGATGGTGGCAGAATAATGGCACGACAATGGGCCTCAAGATCTAGTTTAGTTTAGTTTAGTTTCGTTTATTTTATTTTTACAGGGACAGTGCACATTAATCAACGTTTCAGTAAAAGTGCCGGTTTTAGCCAGCCGGCTAATTTTCAACCGCAGTCCCTGGGCAGGTTATTAAAAACAATTACAATATAGACAATAGCACCATAGAACAAGCAAGACATAGCAACATAGGACAAGCAAGACATAGCATACAGACAAAGCAACATAGAACAAAAAGCAGCAAAACAAAATTCATAAAAGCAACAAAGTGTTTCCACACCTCACAAGCTACAGACAACAGACAACATGGAAAGCGGCAACACACAGCTAGGGACCATGTTCACAAATCTGATTGACCTTTAGCCAGGTCTTCAAGCATTTTGTGAAAGTGTGATATGTGGTGCAGTTATGTGTGTCTGATGGCAGTGTATTCCAGACATGGGAAGCTCTCACAGAGAATGCAGATTTACTAAAGGTGCTTTTCCTTAGGGGAACTATACAGTCACCTCTCATGGCAGACCTTGTGGATCTGCTGCCATATGTCTGGGTTTTCTGTTTAACAAAAATATTGAGTGGAGGGGGAGCCAGGCCATTAAGGATCTTGAATACAAGACATGCGTCGGTGTATTGCACAAGATTTTCCCAACTCAAGAGCTCATGCTTTCTAAGGATGTGACAATGATGATGGCTATTGGGCTTCCTATCAAGCACTTTGAGAGCCTGTTTGTAGACAGACTGAATAGGTTTTAATGTTGTAGGAGCAAGCTTGGGCCCAACTAGTCAAGCAGTATGTTAAGTGGGGGAGTATCATAGAATTGAAGTACAGTTTTGCTACCTCTGTAGTCAAACAATTTCGTATAAATCGGAAATTAGCTAGGTTGAATTTGGTTATTTGAATTACCTTTTTCACATGCTTTTTAAAAGAGAGGTTGGAATCAAGTATGATGCCAAGGTACTTAAAATCGGATACCACCTGGAGCTTCTCCCCTGACACATAGACATCTGGCTCAGTAACATCTGTTGCCCTCTTTGTGAAGAACATGCAAACAGTTTTTTTTCACATTGAGATGCAAACACGAGTCACTGAGCCACTTTGTAACCTGGACCATTACAGTAGTGAGTTCTTGTGCAGCTTGTTGTTTGCTCTTTGCATGCACATATATCACTGTATCATCTGCATACATTTGAACTTCAGACCCAGTACAGACAGAAGGCAGATCATTAATGTACAGGCTGAACAGGAGGGGCCCCAGTATTGACCCTTGGGGCACGCCCACATCATAGCTATGAGTGGGCGACAGCTCATTGCTCACTCTGACACACTGAGTTCTGCCTTCAAGGTATGATTTCATCCATCTCAAGGCATCAGGGGAAAAGTTGAACTTGGACAATTTTGTGATGAGAATCTCATGGTTAACAGTATCAAAAGCCTTCCTTAGGTCCAGAAACACAGCCCCAACAGCACCCCCGGAGCTAGTCACGGTATCTCTGTAACGGTTTTCTGTATGGGAAAGAGAGTCGGACCAAAATGCGGCGTGTAGATTGCGATCCATGTTTATTCAACTGAAGCAACAGGAATCTAAATACAAAATCTACAAAACAATAAACGTAACGAAAACCGAAACAGACTAATACTGGTGCACATACACACAGAACAAGGACATCAAGACACTAAGGACAATCACCCACAAAACCCAACACCAACCAGGCTACCTAAATATGGTTCCCAATCAGAGACAATGACGAACACCTGCCTCTGATTGAGAACCATATCAGGCCAAACATAGAACTAGACAAACTAGACATGTAACATAGAATGCCCACCCAGCTCACACCCTGACCAACCAAAACATAGAAACATACAAAGCAAACTATGGTCAGGGTGTGACAATCTCTGTGCATTCAAATTGCCATCGATAAAATGCAATTGTGTTCGTTGTCTCGAGCTTATGCCTGCACATACCATAACCCTACCGCCACCATGGGGCACTCTGTTCACCATGTTGACATTAGTAAACCCCTTGCCAACATGACGCCATACATACTGAATTCAGTTATGACCCCAACTGCAGTCAGGTCAAAACTCAGATGAGTTTGACAAAGGAGCAATGCTTCACTAACAGGGATGTAAACTCATTTGTGCACAAAATTCGAGAGAAATAAGCTTTTTGTGAAAATGTTGGGGATATTTAATTTCAGTTTATGAAACATGGGACCAACAGTTTACATGTTGCATTGATACTTTTGTTCAGTGTATATGAGAAAACACTCCAACAGACAACAGTACTAGTGAAGGGGGGATGATAGAGAGAGGGATGTAAGTGTTTGAAGGAGAGACGGGGAGAAAGATGAACGAGAGTAGTGTGTGTTAAGAGTGTATGTTGACAATGAAGACTAAACGTTTGGCTGTGTAGACACACTCTCATAGCCCTATTTATGGGCCTATAAATTTACTGCAGTTACCAAGGGCGACCGGGACAGATGGTGACACAGACACACATCTTTCGGTAAGGCTGCGTGTGAGCTGTGTGAGTGTGTGTACCTTCGCCAGAGGAACACAGGCCTGTGGAATTGGGATGGCAGTGTGTGTGTGTGTGTGTGTGTGTGTGTGTGTGTGTGTGTGTGTGTGTGTGTGTGTGTGTGTGTGTGTGTGTGTGTGTGTGTGTGTGTGTGTGTGTGTGTGTGTGTGTGTGTGTGTGTGTGTGTGTGTGTGCGGGGGCGTGCGTGCGTGCGTGCGTGTACCCGTGTGTGTGTGTCCGAATCTGCTCTGCTGAGCCCTATCCATGTGATGGCATCAGGCTACATGTTGTTGACCTGGTAGGCATTTAGCTTGTTATATCATCTACCAGTACCAAATCATTTTTTATTTGTCACATGCGCCAAATACAACTAATGTAGACTTATCATGAAATGCTTGCTTACGAGCCCTTCCAAAAATGCAATTTAAAAATATAATTGTAACACAAGATGAATAAAATACACAGGAATGGAGCTATTTTCAAGGACTACTGTCCTATCCTTGTTCGGGCGGCGCTCGGCGGTTGGCGTCGCCGGTCGTCTAGCCATCATCGATCCACTTTTAATTTTCCATTTGTTTTGTCTTGTTTTCCTCACACCTGGTTTCAATCCCCTCAGTAACTTGTTGTGTATTTATCCCACTGTTCCCCCCCATGTCTTTGTGCGGGATTGTTTTTTGTTTGATGTATGCACATGTTAGACTGATTGCGCTGGGTTATGTCAACCAGTATTGTATTTTGTGTTCGTTGTGCCGTGTGTTTTTGGTTCGCCTAAATAAAAGGCTCCATTTGATACCCAATATCTGCTCTCCTGCGCCTGACTTCCATACAGCCAATTACGCATACCTGACAACTACCAGTACCAGATCAATGTGCAGAGGTACAAGGTTTTTTAGATAGATATGTACATGAACGTGCCTAGACATTAGGATAGATAATAATACCAGTAAAATAAAGAACAGATTAGCAGCAGCAAATGGTGAGAGTTAAAGTGTGTGTGTAATGTGTAATGAGTATGTATCTGTGTTCGTGCTGTGCCGGTCTGTGTGTGGGCGGATGTAGTGTAAGTGAATGTGTGGGAATTTCAATGTAGTTTGTGTGAGTGTGTATATGGTGTGTATAAACTGTATAGTCAGTCTAGTGAGTGTGCATAGGGTCAGTGCAAGGTAAAGTCAGTGCAGATAGTTTGGGTACCATTAATTGACCATTTAGCAGTCTTGGGGGTAGAAGCTGTTAGGACGGTAGGATCTTGTTGGTCTGAGAGCTAATGCTCTGGTACTGTTTGCTGCACAGTAGCAGAGTGAACAGTCTATGGTGTGGGTGGCTGGATTCTTTGGTAATCTTTCGGTAATCTTTCGGGCCTTCCTCTGACACCACCTGAAATAGAGGTCCTGGATGGCAGGGAACTTGGCCCCAGTAATGTACTGGGCTGTAGCGCTTTGCGGTCAAGGGCGTTGCATTTGCCATACCAAAGCGGTGATGTAGCCAGTCAAGATAAACTTTTTGAAGATCCGAAGGCCCATGCCAAATCTTTTCAGCCTCGTGAGGGGGAAGAGGCGCTGCCGTGCCCTCTTCATGACTGTGCAGGGAGGACTGACCCCATTTAGTCGTCTGGTCAATTGTTTCCTTGATAGGCTGTTGGTCGACAAAGATTTGTTTTGTCAAGCAGCCGCAAATAGATTTTTTTTCTTCTTTCATGGCACACGAGACACCTGTCTGATTCGCGCTTATCTCAGTAGACTAATCCATTGAGGAGGCTGCAGGGATGCCACAGTCCAAGAAGAAGGGGAGTGTGGCTAAAATGCACAAGGCACAATTCTCTCCAGAATGCGCTCTCTCCCGCCATTTTGTGCGCATGCATTGTTTCATAACTTCATTGTGTGAATTGTTAGCCCTTTGATTGTAAGTGTCTATCAATTCACCACTACACACAGTACCAGTCAAATGCTTGGACACACCTTCTCATTCCAGGATTTATCTTTATTTTGACTATTTTCTACATTGTGGAATAAAAGTGAAGACATCAAAACTATGAAATAGCACATGGAATCATGTAGTAACCTAAAAAGCATTAAACTTTTTTGAGCCTGGCCAAACCCTAACGACGCTGAGCCAATTGTTTGCTTCCCTACGGAACTCCCAATCACAAGCCGTTGTGATACAGCCTGGAATTGAACCAGGGTCTGTAATGACACCTTTAACACTGAGATGCAGTGCCTTAGACTGCTGCTCCAAAAATGGCGCGCAGATCGGTAGAAACTGTAAGATAATTTGGCACTCAAAATTTAAAAGGTTGCCGACCCCTGGTGTATCTTATTACCGGCACCTTCAGAAGCGAAACAGCTGAATCTGCAAAGGAGAGCAGCAGTGGGAGGTAGAGGTTCAGGAACAGGTGTTTTCTTCTGGTTAGGGTATGTTGATCTCTGGCTCCCTCTTGAGTCATTTGTGTGTCTTAATGATTTAATCAAAGTGTTCTTAAAGCATCAGGCAATAGGGGATTTTATTAAAACACATACGGTGTCGATATATGGAAGAATTTTCTTTTAACCAAATCGATTGGTCAAAAGAAAAGACGACTGTCTACAAAGATTGTTTGGGGGTTGGGGACAGCCCTAGTGTGGACCATGTTAAGTTCTTAGTGGTGTGGACGGTAAGGAACTTGAAGCTCTTACCCGCTCAACAACAGCCCCGACGATGTGGATTGGGGCCTGCTCTCCTTTTTTTCTCCGATAGTCCACGATCAACTCCTTGGTATTACTGACGTTGAGGTAAAGGTTGTTATCATGGCACCACACTGCTAAGTCAATGACATCCTCCCTGTAGGCTGTCTCATCCCCATCCGGGATCAGGCCTACAGTGCCATCGGAAAGTATTCAGACCCCTTGACTTTTTCCACACTTTGTTACGTTTCAGCTTTATTCTAAAATTGATTAAATAAAAAACAAATCCTCAGCAATCTACACAGACTACCCCATAATGACAAAGCGAAAACAGGTTTCTATAAATTTGTGCAAATGTATAAAAAAAATTGAAATAATGATTTACATAAGCATTCAGACCCTTTGCTATGAGACTTGAAATTAACCTCAGGTGCATCCTGTTTCCATTGATCATCTTTGAGATGTTTCTACAACTTGATTGGAGTCCACCTGTGGTAAATTCAAATGCATGTCAGAGCAAAACCTAAGCCATGAGGTTGAAGGAATTGTCCGTAGAGCTAAGAGACAGAATTGTGTCGAGGCACAGATCTGGGGAAAGGTAACAAAACCTTTCTGAAGCATTGAAGGTCCCCAAGAGCACAGTGATCTCCATCATTCTTAAACTGAAAAAGTTTGGAAGCACCAAGACTCATCCTAGAGCTGGCCGCCAGGCCAAACTTAGCAATCAGGGCAGAAGGGCCTTGGTCAGGGAGGTGACCAAGAACCCAATGGTCACTCTGACAGAGCTCTAGAGTTCTTCTGTGGAGATGGGAGAACCTTCTAAAAGGACAACCATCTCTGCAGCACTCCACCAATCAGGACTTTATAGTAGAGTGGCCAGACGGAAGTCACCCCTCAGTAAAAGGCTCATGACAGCCTGCTTGGAGTTTGCCAAAAGGCACATAAAGACTCTCAGACCATGAGTAACAAGATTCTCTGGTCTGATGAAAAGAAGATTGAACTCTTTGGCCTGAATGCCAAGTGTCACATCTGGAGGAAATCTGGCACCATCCCTACAGTGAAGCATGGAAGTGGCAGCATCATGCAGTTGGGATGTTATTCAGCGGCAGGACTGGGAGACTAGTCAGCACAGAGGAAAAGATGAACGGAGCAAAGTACAAAGAGATCCTTGATAAAAAAAAAACTGCTCCAGAGCACTCAGGACCTCAGACTAGGGCAAAGGTTCACCTTCCAACAGGACAACGACCCTAAGCACACAGCAACGACAATGCAGGAGTGGCTTCGGGATTAGTCTTTGAATGTCCTTGAGTGGCCCAGCCAGAGCCCAGACTTGAACCCGATCAAACATCTCTGGAGACCTGAAAATAGCTGTGCAGCAACGCTTCCCATCCAACCTGACAGAGCTTGAGGATCTGCAGAGAAGAATGGGAGAAACTCCCCAAACACAGATGTGCCAAGCTTGTAGCATCATACCCAAGAAGACCCAATGCTGGAATCGCTGCCAAAGGTGCTTCAACAAAGTACTGAGTAAAGGGTCTGAATACCTATGTAAATGTGATATTTAAGTTTTGTATTTTTTATTAGCAAAAAAATCATTATGGCATATCTTATGGTGTGTAGATTAATGAGAAACATTTGTTTTAATCAATTTTATAATATTGGGGCCAGGCTAGAGTCCCACTGACTGATGAACAGACTATCTGCTGATGTAGCTAGATTGCTGTAAAAGGAACTCCCAGTATAGCTATTAATTAATTAATTAATTACCTCTCTCTTTTCCTCTCCCCCCTCTCTCTCTGGAATCTCACTACACTTATGACCTCACCCAAACCTCTAATCGAGGATTACTCTCCCTTGGCTGAGCCAAGCGAGGCATCACAGCACTATACATCATTACTAGAATGAATTAATCAGTCCATTCTACAGTGTTTTGTTTGTTGTTATGTAGGTTAATTGGCTTAATCTGTTCCCATAGGAGGCTAGAGGAGGGATGGCGGGACTGTGGTGGTTGGTGCTACATAGCAGTGGGGTCTGGGCGGGGCTGTGCTTTAGAGCTGTTTAACTGGCTCCCCGGGGGACTTTGGCTGACAGAGGCGAATAGAGACAGGGGAAGGGAGGATGGAGAGAGTGGAAGAGAGAGAGGGGAAGAGAGAGAGGGGAAGAGAGAGAGGGGAAGGGAGAGGGGGAAGGGAGACAGGGGAAGGGAGACAGGGGAAGAGAGACAGGGGAAGAGAGAGAGGGAAGGGAGAGAGGGGAAGAGAGACAGGGGAAGGGAGAGAGGATGGAGAGAGTGGAAGAGAGAGAGGGGAAGAGAGAGAAGGGAAAGAGAGAGGGGAAGAGAGAGAGGGGAAGGGAGAGGGGGAAGGGAGACAGGGGAAGGGAGACAGGGGAAGAGAGAGAGGGAAGGGAGAGAGGGGAAGAGAGAGGGGGAAGGAAGACGGGGGAGAGAGGGGAAGGGAGAGTGGGGAGGGAGAGGATAGCAAGAGAGAGGATGAGAGAGGGGAAGGGAGAAATGGGAAGGGAGAGGGGGGAAGGAAGAGAGGGGAAGGGAGAGAGGGGGATGGGTTGAGGGGAAGAGAGAGAAAGGGGAAGGGAGAGAGGATGGAGACATGGGAAGGGAGAGAGTGAATGGAGTCTGACTGGGAATACTGACTAGGAATATATACTGGGTCTGACTGGGAATACTGACTGGGAATATATACTGGTTCTGGGAATACTGACACTGGAAGGTTCTGGAAAAATAACTCTGTGGTTGTTGAATTAGATGTGTCTACTCACACCCTCAATGGAGAGATAGAGGGAGAATAGAGGGAGTTAACTATCTCAACGACAACCATTGTTTAGCCTACTACTTAAGATTGGTGTGCTGTGTGGTTCGGTGGCAATTTGGGGTCGAGAGAGGAGCTCTGTTATTGGTCGGCTGTCACCCTACCTCCCCTCTTTTTATCCCAAATCTCCATTCTTTCACCCCTCTCACCCTCCCTTCTGTCTGTCTCTCTCTTTAATCTCCTGCAGCAATCTCTCTATCCCACTCCTGGCATCACACCCTGTTACACCCATCTGTCTGAGAAACAACACACACCCACCCACCCCCTGCTGTGCATTCAAGGCCTATTTAAATCATCTGGGCTCAGCCTTCAGTCATGGCATTCCACCATTCTGCAGACATTGTTCTGACCATTCTGCAGACATTGTTCTGACCATTCTGTCTGACAGATCCGGCGGAATCTTCGATCAGAACCCTCACATATTTCCTGGCATTCCCAGGCCTAGAATTACATTTCCCAGAGGAGGAATGGATGGACGGTGGGATGGATGGTAGATGGAGGAGAATACACCTGCTCTAGGGATAACGGGATTCCTTGTTCTCCAAATGCCACGCAGAACAGCGCTCTATTGCTCTTCTTCCCCTCTCCCAGTCCCTGCTTGGAGATTCAACATTACAACTGACTCTCTCTCTCTCTTCCTCTCTCCACTTCCTCCTTTCCTCACCCCTCCCCTCCTCTCTTCTGCCCAGAGGCCCACTGTTCAACACAGAAATGTTTCAATCTGCACTTTCTTCCTGCTGTCGAGCGAAGATATGAAATATTAAAGTGAGACAGAGGCTGCACACACACACACACACACACACACACACACACACACACACACACACACACACACACACACACACACACACACACACACACACACACACACACACACACACACACACACACACACACACACACACACACACACACACACACACACACACACACACACACACACACACACACACACACACCTCAGCTACTTCCTGAATCACAACAGTGCCTGGGGAACTATCATCAGCTATAGCTGGGGTCTAGTCCAGGTAACTATACAGGACTCTGTGACTGACAACAGTACAGCTTTAATAAAAATGATATAATACATATGAATGCTTGATTGATTGATTAACCACCAACACACACAAACTGCAAATGTAAAAGGACAGATAGACACCGCATGGAAATCTCAACAAACTACACTGAACAGAAATATAAACTTAGCAAAATATGCAACAATTTCAAAGATTTTACCAAATTCTGTAAAACGACGTTGGAGGCAGCTTATGGTGGAGAAATTGACATTCAATTCTCTGGGCAACAGCACTAGTGGACATTCCTGCAGTCAGCATGCCAATTGCACCCTCCCTCAAAACTTGAGACATCTGTGGCATTGTGTTGTGTGACAAAACAGCATATTTTAAAGTGGCATTTTATTGTCCCCAGCACAAGGTGCAACTTTGTAATGATCAGGCTGTTTAATCAGCTTCTTGATATTCCACACCTGTCAGGTGGATGGATTATCTTGGCAAATGACAAATGTTCACCGAATGTTTGAGAAATAATATTTTTGTGTGTAGGGAACATTTCTGGGATTTTTTTTGTCAGCTCATGAAACATGGGACCAACACTTTACATGTTGGGTTCATATTTTTGTCCAGTGTAATTTCCACCAAGCAATTTCTCCTCATCTTAGTTTCAGTTTTCATTCTGCTAGTCTCTAGTACAGTAGGCTATATTATCATTTCAAAAACACATTGTTTTGGATGCACTCCAGCATCTTCAACCCCTCCTACACACACGTACATACACCCCCCCTGACACACACACAACCCCCCTCAAAGCCTGTTCCAGACACACATTCACAATGTTTTTAAATGCGCTCTAGCATCAGTGAATGGCCTCAAGAGGGTTTGTGTTTCTTCACAACCACATTAGCATAAGGATCTCTCCTCTCCTTCACTGGCCCATCTCTCCAGTTTGAAGAATAAAACATCAAATGAGAGAGAGAGAGAGAGAGAGAGAGAGAGAGAGAGAGAGAGATATGATGGAGAATCACTACGTTCCATCTTTCTATTCGCACGGGAGGGACGGAAAGAAAGCAGAAGATGTTAGCCTTAGTGTGCGGTGTGTGATTGTGAATACAAAAATAGACAGTAATCATCTTGAACAACACCCTACCCCCCTTCACACATACTTTCTCCATCTCACAATTCTTGAGGGACTCTCAAGGTGTGATTCCCTTTTCAAAAGGACCACCTGCTCCAGTGTTGGACAGGCTGGCCATATACTGTTACATAAAGTCTCAGACACGCACACGCACGCATTCACTACTATAAGAGCAGCTGCTAAATGACTTAAATGTAGTCTGTGCAATACTGCAGAGTCCGACTGAAATATTTGTATCGACCTTCATTCCACAGATAAAGCACAGATATTATATACATAAAATAAACAAATTAATTTGCAGTAATTCACTTTTTTTGAATGGTTGCCTGAAGAGGGTATTCTATGAGCTACTCACTGATCATCAGTTAGCCTTAGGTCACAACCTGAGAGAGAGTGGACATGGTGGTTTGACAGTGAGTAGCTTACCACAGGCAGCATATTTGAATAAGTAAATAATCCAAAGTACACTTCACCAAGCAAGCAGCTCTGTCCTCATCACAAGCTCACTTAGTTAACATTAGCTTGCTAGCAAGCCAGCAAGGTAGTTGCTTCGCTATCTCGCCAGCAAGGTAGTTAGTAGTTAGTCTAGCCTAGCTAGCTAGCAATCGGTGCTACTTATGTGTCAACACTGGACTGGCGGCAAAGTGAACACTGTCCTTGATACAAAAAGAACACAGATAGTGTCTGGCTCTATTATGTAAGCTAGTGGACTTATTTAGTTAGTTTTCCAAAATATGCAATCTGCAAAAAGCAAGACAGTTTGTGAATATCTATCAATCAGAACATGTGCTTGCATGCATGATCAGATCAATAACTAACGTTAGCTAGCTAGCTAAATTAGCATGTGTAACTAAAATCAGTGCGGCAAGCATGCGTAAACGTTTTCTGTCATCAGCGCATGCCATTTGCAGTTGATATTTATATCCAATACATTTTGTATTGAATAACAGTGTAATGTACATATGGTTTCTGTCAGAAAACATTGTAACGAACAGATAGCTTGTGCTTGTCTAATGAACAGCTAGCTTGTGGTTTCATAATGAACAGCTAGCTTGTGCTTGTCGTAATGAACAGCTAGCTTGTGCTTGTCATAATGAACAGCTAGCTTGTGCTTGTCTAATGAACAGCTAGCTTGTGCTTTCATAATGAACAACTAGCTTGTGCTTGTCATACCGTACTCTCATTGCGAGGTTGCCAAAAAGTGTTTGTTTACATTACCTTTGACTGTTGTAAACACTGTAGTAAATCTACTCAAGACAAATGCTGAAGCTGACACCTAGTGGTGACATTACTAATGGCATGTTACTGCATTTCAATGCCTATTTGTGAACTTGTGAACAGTACAGTTTCAGATTTACTTTAATAAAAAGTTTAATTCATTCAGTTACGCCTTGTGGGGGTTTAGCACAAACACTTCTGCATACTTCTTATCCACTGACATAGATATACACATCTTTAAGTTGTACCTAAGAAGGTAAACTTCTGCGTACCCACATCTACAGTTGAAGTCGGAAGTCTACATACACCTTAGCCAAATACATTTAAACTCAGTTTTTCACAATTCCTGACAATTAATCCTGGTAAAAATTCCCTGTTTTAGGTCAGGATCACCACTTCATTTTAAGAATGTGAAATGTCATAATAATAGCAGAGAGAATGATTTATTTCAGCTTTTATTTCTTTCATCACATTCCCAGCGGGTCAGACGTTTACATACGCTCAATTAGTATTTGGTAGCATTGCCTTTAAATTGTTTAACTTGGGTCAAACATTTTGGATAGCCTTCCACAAGCTCACCACAATAAGTTGGGTGAATTTGGCCCATTCCTCCTGACAGAGCTGGTGTAACTGAGTCAGGTTTGTAGGCCTCCTTGCTCGCACACAATTTTTCAGTTCTGCCCACAAATTGTCAATGGGTTTGAGGTCAGGGCTTTGTGATGGCCACTCCAATACCTTGACTTTGTTGTCCTTAAGCCATTTTGCCACAACTTTGGAAGTATGCTTGGGGTCATTGTCCATTAGGAAGACCAAATTTGTGACCAAGCTTTAACTTCCGGACTGATGTCTTGAGATGTGGCTTCAATATATCCATATAATTTTTCTTCCTCATGATGCCATTTATTTTGTGAAGTGCACCAGTCCTTCCTGCAGCAAAGCACCCCCACAACATGATGCTGATTCACGTTTGGGATGGTGTTCTTGGGCTTACAAGCCTCCCCATGTTTTCCTCCAAACATAATGATGGTCATTATGGCCAAACAGTTCTAGTTTTGTTTCCTCAGACCAGAGGACATTTCTCCAAAAAGTAGATTATGTGTCCCCATGTGCAGTTGCAAACCGTAGTCTGGCTTTTTTTATGGCGATTTTGGAGCAGTTCCTTCTTCCTTGCTGAGCGGCCTTTCAAATGTCGATATAGGACTCGTTTTACTGTGGATACAGTACGTTCATCTCTAGGAGACAGAACGCGTCTCCTTCCTGAGAGGTATAACGGCTGCATGGTCCCATGTTGTTTATACTTGCGTACTATTTTTTGTACAGATTAACGTGGTATCTTCAGGCATTTGGAAATTGCTCCCAAGGATGAACCAGACTTGTGGAGGTCTACAATTTTCTGTCTGAGGTCTTGGCTGATTTCTTTAGATTTTCCCATGATGTCAAGCAAAGAGGCACCGAGTTTGAAGGTAGGCCTTGAAATACAGGTAGACCAGGTACACCTCCAATTGACTCAAATGATGTCAATTAGCCCATCAGAAGCTTCTAAAGCAATGAAATTATTTTCTGGAATTTTCCAAGCTGTTAAAAGGTACAATCAACTTAGTGTATGTAAACTTCTGACCCACTGGAATTGTGATACAGTGAATTATAAGTGAAATCTGTAAACAATTACTTGTGTCATGCACAAAGTAGATGTCCTAACCGACTTGCTAAAACTATAGTTTGCTAACAAGAAATTTGTGGAGTGGTTGAAAAAACAAGTTTTAATGACTCCAACCTAAGTGTATGTAAACTTCCGACTTCAGCTGTATATTTTTATGACATTCTTTTTGTGAAATTGTCTGCGGGCCTTCAAAAGGGGGCCGCCAATTTCCGATCCCTGATTTAAAGTATCTGTAAATCCTTTGGGGAACAATTTGTCATTCCACCTAATTTATCGGTAGCTGTATCAGTAATGGTTGACTTTTACCTCCCTAAAATCGGTACCGACACAGAAATTCCATATCGGCAGAGCCCTACCGCAGTGTCACTGTCAGTACACACCAGGGAAAGGACTGATCCAGATAGGAGAGAGAAAAGCAGAAAGAGAGAGAGGGAGAGAGAGAGAGAGAGAGAGAGAGAGAGAGAGAGAGAGAGAGAGAGAGAGAGAGAGAGAGAGAGAGAGAGAGTCTGAAATATAACAGACAGGTAGGTTAGGCCTGGGAAGAAAATCTGAAAGATGACAGAGAGGTAGGCTAGACCTGGGAAGAGAGTCTGAAAGATGACAGATGGGTAGGCTAGACCTGGGAAGAGAGTCTGAAAGATGACAGACAGGTAGGCTATACTTGGGAAAAGAGTCTGAAAGATGACAGACAGGTAGGCTAGACCTGGGAAGAGAGTCTGAAAGATGACAGACAGGTAGGCTACGCCTGGGAAGAGAATCTGAAAGATGACAGACAGGTAGGCTAGACCTGGGAAGAGAGTCTGAAAGATGACAGACAGGTAGGCTAGGCCTGGGAAGAGAATCTGAAAGATGGCAGACAGGTAGGCTAGACCTGGGAAGAGAGTCTGAAAGATGACAGACAGGTAGGCTAGGCCTGGGAAGAGAATCTGAAAGATGACGGACAGGTAGGCTAGACCTGGGAAAAGAGTCTGAAAGATGACAGACAGGTAGGCTAAACTTGGGAAAAGAGTCTGAAAGATGACAGACAGGTAGGCTATGCCTGGGAAGAGAATCTGAAAGATGACAGACAGGTAGGCTAGACCTGGGAAGAGAGTCTGAAAGATGACAGACAGGTAGGCTAGACCTGGGAAAATAGTCTGGAAGATGACAGACAGGTAGGCTACGCCTGGGAAGAGAGTCTGAAAGATGACAGACAGGTAGGCTAGACCTGGGAAGAGAGTCTGAAAGATGACAGACAGGTAGGCTACGCCTGGGAAGAGAATCTGAAAGATGACAGACAGGTAGGCTAGACCTGGGAAGAGAGTCTGAAAGATGACAGACAGGTAGGCTAGGCCTGGGAAGAGAATCTGAAAGATGGCAGACAGGTAGGCTAGACCTGGGAAGAGAGTCTGAAAGATGACAGACAGGTAGGCTAGGCCTGGGAAGAGAATCTGAAAGATGACGGACAGGTAGGCTAGACCTGGGAAAAGAGTCTGAAAGATGACAGACAGGTAGGCTAAACTTGGGAAAAGAGTCTGAAAGATGACAGACAGGTAGGCTATGCCTGGGAAGAGAATCTGAAAGATGACAGACAGGTAGGCTAGACCTGGGAAGAGAGTCTGAAAGATGACAGACAGGTAGGCTAGACCTGGGAAAATAGTCTGGAAGATGACAGACAGGTAGGCTACGCCTGGGAAGAGAGTCTGAAAGATGACAGACAGGTAGGCTAGACCTGGGAAGAGAGTCTGCCCCACCCTACTGCTCATCGATCGGCTTAGACTGAGCATAGCATCACCACACACACACAGACATACTGAGCCATATGAAATGTCACGAACACACATGCAAGCACACACACACACTCCTGATAACTGCAGACAGACCAGACTTTCTCCCTCTCTCTGGCTGTAATGAAAGATTTAAAGATGCTCCGGTCCAGCCTCATGTTAAATGCATGGCTAGAATCTGCTGCTCTCGCACTTTAATATACACACACAAGCACACACACAAACATGTAGTACGCACACACGCGGGAAACACGTAGTAGACACACATACACTCCATCCATTTCTTCTCAAGCCTAACCAACAAACCACTGGGCACCACTGTCGGAGCCTGACTGCGTGCCTCAAAGTAAATCAATATCAAGTACAGAGAACTCGAGTTCAGATGGGCGCTGCTTCAGATCAGCAGCAAATTGCAGCAGTTTCTCTACCGATTAGATCACCTTTTGGTCAGTCTAGTGGCATTAAAATGGCCTGTTACTGATGAGATCGGTGTCAGATCATTTTTTGCTACCATGACATTTTTGCTGGCCTGAATTTGATGCTTTGAAAAAATGTGCAGATCAGAGGGAATCACTATAGCATGACTAAACATGAGGAAGATTGCATTAAACAAATGCTATTTGTCAAGGCAATATGTTACAGGGTTTAAGGTATTTTTGGATAGAAAACGTAGCTGTAACCAGAAAGAATTTAAACAAATGTTTGTGATGCCTGCTGGGATTTTTTTCCCTTTAAAAGTAGGGGTTATTGGCTAGGCCCATGTAATATTGGGTCTATTCTTAAACAGAATAATAATATCTTTAGGATGTTGTTATCATAAATCTTCAATAAAGTTCCAACCGGAGAATTCCTATGTCTGTAGAGAAGCTATGGAACGCAGGTCGCATTCATGTGAAATGCACGTGACCAGGACAAGGCTCTCTGCCAGACCACTGACTCAAAGTGCTCCCATCCGGTTCCATAACACAGTAGAAGCCTCATTCAAGTTTCTAAAGACGGTTGACATCTAGTGGAAGCCCTAGGAAGTGCAACTTTATCCATATCCCACTGTGTATTCGATAGGGGTGAGTTCAAAAATGACAAACCTCAGATTTCCCACTTCCTGTTTGGATTTCTTCTCAGGTTTTTGCCTGCCATATGAGTTCTGTTATACTCACAGACATCATTCAAACAGTTTTAGAAACTTTAGAGTGTTTTCTATCCAATACTAATACTAATATGCATATATTAGCATCTGGGACTGACTAGGAGGCAGTTCACTCTGGGCACGCTATTCATCCAAAAGTGAAAATGCTGCCCCCTATCCCAAAGAAGTTAACTGGTCAAGAGTATATTAGCAGAGACCTAAAAGTAAACTGGTCAAGAGTATATATGGCTGGGGAATAATTACGTGCGTGTGAGATAGATATATTAACCAGTCAAAAGTCATAAGAGGCGATAACTCATGTACGTGTGAGATCTAATTGTCTATTATAGAGATAGACATATTAATCAGTCGAGAGTCACAAAGAAAATAACTCGCCCACGTGTGAGACCTAATAATCTGTCAAAGGTCATATCAGTGATTATTCCTAGTTCCAAGGGAACAAAGGAGAGGATTTACTAACGATGGGAAGATTTAAGTATAATAACAGTAAGTTAACCAAAGATGAGTGGTATCTCCTTTAATGTATGAGATCATTTAGAACTATTCAAAAGGACGGCGGAGGTAAGAAATAGAGGTAAACCCTACTCCTTATGAGAGAGTCTAAACCTACCAAGTTTAATTTAGAACTTTTCAAAAGGACGGCGGAGGTAAGAAATAGAGGTAAACCCTACTCCGTATGAGAAAGTCTAAACCTACCAAGTATAATTTAGAACTTTTCAAAAGGACGGCGGAGGTAAGAAATAGAGGTAAACCCTACTCCGTATGAGATAGTCTAAACCTACCAAGTGTAATTTAGAACTTTTCAAAAGGACGGCGGAGGTAAGATCTTAAATAAAGGTAAACCCTACTCCGTATGAGATAGTCTAAACCTACCAAGTTTAATTTAGAACTTTTCAAAAGGACGGCGGAGGTAAGATCTTAAATAAAGGTAAACCCTACTCCTAATAGTGGTAAATCCTCAAAGGAAGTCCTGGGATTAACCGGGGACGAAAGGTATATGGAGTCTAAGGATAAATGGAACATTATGGAATATTATGGACCTAAGTGGCAAAAGAAGTATGGGTTTGAAGAACGTCTAGACGTAGACAAATTCAAATCTATGATGAAATAGAAGTGCATGTAAACTGTACCTAAGTGGAGGAAGAAGTACGGTTTTGAAGGGCGCCTAGATGTAGATAAACTAGAAACTATGATAAAGCAGACACATAAGACGTGTGTAGATAATCAAGGGAAACATCAGGTTGAGGGTTAGATACAGCCAGAGTGTGGCTGTCTGAAGCTCGGAA
The DNA here is from genome assembly GCF_021184085.1 of Oncorhynchus gorbuscha. Lineage (NCBI taxonomy): Eukaryota > Metazoa > Chordata > Actinopteri > Salmoniformes > Salmonidae > Oncorhynchus > Oncorhynchus gorbuscha. The sequence continues at coordinate 20,861,425 of NC_060187.1, read as the reverse complement.
AAGAAGGCAAGAAGGCAAGTGTAGAGAAAGAAGAAGAAAGTGACAGAGAGCAAGATAGAGAGAGACAGAAAGAACAAGATAGAGAGAGACAGAAAGAGCAAGATAGAGACAGAAAGAGCAAGATAGAGAGAGACAGAATGAGCAAGATAGAGAGAGAGATAGAGACAACGAGAGCGAGAGCAGAGAGAAAGTTTCAAGCTAGACACAGGGATACCAGAGATGTTATGGTTAAAATGAGTGACAGATGTGGGATTAATTAAATGAGTTTTCCCTGTTACTGTTACTGTCATGTTTTGTCATTGATTATCATGCCTTGTCCCTGTTCTTCTCCTTCTATTCGTTTCCCTCTGCTGGTCTTATTAGGTTCTTTCCCTCTTTCTATCCCTCTCTCTCCCCCTCCCTCTCTCACTCTCCCGCTCTCTCTTCTCTCTATCGTTCCGTTCCTGCTCCCAGCTGTTCCTATTCCCCTAATCAATCATTTAGTCTTCCCACACCTGTTCCCGATCCTTTTCCCTGATTAGAGTCCCTATTTCTCTCCTTGTTATTCGTTTCTGCCCTGTCGGTTCCTTGTCTAGAATTCACCGTGCTGTGTTTGTGTATCGCCCTGTCGTGTCGTGTTTTCCTCAGATGCTGCGTGGTGAGCAGGTGTCTGAGTCTGTTTGGTTCAAGTGCCTTCCCGAGGCAACCTGCTGTTCACCTGCTGTTCAAGATCGAGTCTCCAGTTTGTCCTCGTCATTTCGAGTGAAAGTTGTGTTTTTTGATTGTATTTACTTTACTGGATTAAAGACTCTGTTTTCGCCAAGTCGCTTTTGGGTCCTCTTTCACCTGCATGACAGAAGGAACCGACCAAGGAATGGACCCAGCGACTTCAGACGCTCGTTACACTGCCGTCGAGATCCAAGGAGCCATGCTCGGCAGACACGAGCAGGAATTGTCTGCTGCTCGCCATGCCGTGGAGAACCTGGCCGCTCAGGTTTCCGACCTCTCTGGACAGTTCCAGAGTCTTCGTCTCGTGCCACCTGTTACTTCCTGGCCTGCCGAGCCTCCAGAACCTAGGGTTAATAACCCACCTTGCTACTCCGGGCAGCCCACTGAGTGCCGCTCCTTTCTCACGCAGTGTGAGATTGTGTTCTCTCTCCAACCCAACACATACTCTAGAGAGAGAGCTCGGGTTGCTTACGTCATTTCACTCCTTACTGGCCGGGCTCGAGAATGGGGCACAGCTATCTGGGAGGCAAGGGCTGATTGCTCTAACAAGTACCAGAACTTTAAAGAGGAGATGATTCGGGTTTTTGACCGTTCAGTTTTTGGTAGGGAGGCTTCTAGGGCCCTGGCTTCCCTATGCCAAGGTGAACGGTCCATAACGGATTATTCTATTGAGTTTCGCACTCTTGCTGCCTCTAGTGAGTGGAACGAGCCGGCGCTGCTCGCTCGTTTTCTGGAGGGACTCCACGCAGTGGTTAAGGATGAGATTCTCTCCCGGGAGGTTCCTTCAGATGTGGACTCTTTGATTGCTCTCGCCATCCGCATAGAACGACGGGTAGATCTTCGTCACCGGGCTCGTGGAAGAGAGCTCGCATCAACGGTGTTTCCCTGCTCCGCATCGCAACCATCTCCCTCCTCTGGCTCAGAGACTGAGCCCATGCAGCTGGGAGGGATTCGCATCTCGACTAAGGAGAGGGAACGGAGGATCACCAACCGCCTGTGCCTCTATTGCGGAGTTGCTGGACATTTTGTTAATTCATGTCCAGTAAAAGCCAGAGCTCATCAGTAAGCGGAGGGCTACAGGTGAGCGCAACTACTCAAGTCTCTCCATCAAAATCCTGTACTACTTTGTCGGTCCATCTACGCTGGACCGGTTCGGGTGCTACATGTAGTGCCTTGATAGACTCTGGGGCTGAGGGTTGTTTCATGGACGAAGCATGGGTTCGGAAACATGACATTCCTTTCAGAGAGTTAGAGAAGCCTACGCCCATGTTCGCCTTAGATGGTAGTCATCTTCCCAGTATCAGATTTGAGACACTACCTTTAACCCTCACAGTATCTGGTAACCACAGTGAGACTATTTCTTTTTTGATTTTTCGTTCACCGTTTACACCTGTTGTTTTGGGTCATCCCTGGCTAGTATGTCATAATCCTTCTATTAATTGGTCTAGTAATTCTATCCTATCCTGGAACGTTTCTTGTCATGTGAAGTGTTTAATGTCTGCCATCCCTCCCGTTTCTTCTGTCCCTACTTCTCAGGAGGAACCTGGCGATTTGACAGGAGTGCCGGAGGAATATCATGATCTGCGCACGGTCTTCAGTCGGTCCCGAGCCAACTCCCTTCCTCCTCACCGGTCGTATGATTGTAGTATTGATCTCCTTCCGGGGACCACTCCTCCTCGGGGTAGACTATACTCTCTGTCGGCTCCCGAACGTAAGGCTCTCGAGGATTATTTGTCTGTGTCTCTTGACGCCGGTACCATAGTGCCTTCTTCCTCTCCGGCCGGGGCGGGGTTCTTTTTGTTAAGAAGAAGGACGGTACTCTGCGCCCCTGCGTGGATTATCGAGGGCTGAATGACATAACGGTTAAGAATCGTTATCCGCTTCCCCTTATGTCATCAGCCTTCGAGATTCTGCAGGGAGCCAGGTGCTTTACTAAGTTGGACCTTCGTAACGCTTACCATCTCGTGCGCATCAGAGAGGGGGACGAGTGGAAAACGGCGTTTAACACTCCGTTAGGGCATTTTGAGTACCGGGTTCTGCCGTTTGGTCTCGCCAATGCGCCAGCTGTTTTTCAGGCATTAGTTAATGATGTTCTGAGAGACATGCTGAACATCTTTGTTTTTGTCTATCTTGACGATATCCTGATTTTTCTCCGTCACTCGAGATTCATGTTCAGCACGTTCGACGTGTTCTACAGCGCCTTTTAGAGAATTGTCTCTACGTAAAGGCTGAGAAGTGCTCTTTTCATGTCTCCTCCGTTACTTTTCTCGGTTCCGTTATTTCCGCTGAAGGCATTCAGATGGATTCCGCTAAGGTCCAAGCTGTCAGTGATTGGCCCGTTCCAAGGTCACGTGTCGAGTTGCAGCGCTTTTTAGGTTTCGCTAATTTCTATCGGCGTTTCATTCGTAATTTCGGTCAAGTTGCTGCCCCTCTCACAGCTCTTACTTCTGTCAAGACGTGTTTTAAGTGGTCCGGTTCCGCCCAGGGAGCTTTTGATCTTCTAAAAGAACGTTTTACGTCCGCTCCTATCCTCGTTACTCCTGACGTCACTAGACAATTCATTGTCGAGGTTGGACGCTTCAGAGGTAGGCGTGGGAGCCATTCTATCCCAGCGCTTCCAGTCTGACGATAAGGTTCATCCTTGCGCTTATTTTTCTCATCGCCTGTCGCCATCTGAGCGCAACTATGATGTGGGTAACCGTGAACTGCTCGCCATCCGCTTAGCCCTAGGCGAATGGCGACAGTGGTTGGAGGGGCGACCGTTCCTTTTGTCGTTTGGACAGACCATAAGAACCTTGAGTACATCCGTTCTGCCAAACGACTTAATGCCCGTCAAGCTCGTTGGGCGTTGTTTTTCGCTCGTTTCGAGTTTGTGATTTCTTACCGTCCGGGTAGCAAGAACACCAAGCCTGATGCCTTATCCCGTCTGTTTAGTTCTTCTGTGGCTTCTACTGATCCCGAGGGTATTCTTCCTTATGGGCGTGTTGTCGGGTTAACAGTCTGGGGAATTGAAAGACAGGTTAAGCAAGCACTCACGCACACTGCTGCGTCGCCGCGCGCTTGTCCTAGTAACCTCCTTTTCGTTCCTGTTTCCACTCGTCTGGCTGTTCTTCAGTGGGCTCACTCTGCCAAGTTAGCTGGTCATCCCGGTGTTCGAGGCACTCTTGCGTCTATTCGCCAGCGCTTTTGGTGGCCGACTCAGGAGCGTGACACGCGCCGTTTCGTGGCTGCTTGTTCGGACTGCGCGCAGACTAAGTCGGGTAACTCTCCTCCTGCCGGTCGTCTCAGACCGCTCCCCATTCCTTCTCGACCATGGTCTCACATCGCCCTAGACTTCATTACCGGTCTGCCTTTGTCTGCGGGGAAGACTGTGATTCTTACGGTTGTCGATAGGTTCTCTAAGGCGGCACATTTCATTCCCCTCGCTAAACTTCCTTCCGCTAAGGAGACGGCACAAATCATTATCGAGAATGTATTCAGAATTCATGGCCTCCCATTAGACGCCGTTTCAGACAGAGGCCCGCAATTCACGTCACAGTTTTGGAGGGAGTTCTGTCGTTTGATTGGTGCGTCCGTCAGTCTCTCTTCCGGGTTTCATCCCCAGTCTAACGGTCAAGCAGAGAGGGCCAATCAGACGATTGGTCGCATACTACGCAGCCTTTCTTTCAGAAACCCTGCGTCTTGGGCAGAACAGCTCCCCTGGGCAGAATACGCTCACAATTCGCTTCCTTCGTCTGCTACCGGGTTATCTCCGTTTCAGAGTAGTCTGGGTTACCAGCCTCCTCTGTTCTCATCCCAGCTTGCCGAGTCCAGCGTTCCCTCCGCTCAAGCGTTTGTCCAACGTTGTGAGCGCACCTGGAGGAGGGTGAGGTCTGCACTTTGCCGTTACAGGGCACAGACTGTGAGAGCCGCCAATAAACGCAGGATTAAGAGTCCAAGGTATTGTTGCGGCCAGAGAGTGTGGCTTTCCACTCGCAACCTTCCTCTTACGACAGCTTCTCGTAAGTTGACTCCGCGGTTCATTGGTCCGTTCCGTGTCTCCCAGGTCGTCAATCCTGTCGCTGTGCGACTGCTTCTTCCGCGACATCTTCGTCGCGTCCATCCTGTCTTCCATGTCTCCTGTGTCAAGCCCTTTCTTCGCACTCCCGTTCGTCTTCCCTCCCCCTCCCGTCCTTGTCGAGAGCGCACCTATTTACAAGGTACATAAGATCATGGACATGCGTTCTCGGGGACGGGGTCACCAATACTTAGTGGATTGGGAGGGTTACGGTCCTGAGGAGAGGAGTTGGGTTCCGTCTCGGGACGTGCTGGACCGTTCACTCATTGATGATTTCCTCCGTTGCCGCCAGGATTCCTCCTCGAGTGCGCCAGGAGGCGCTCGGTGAGTGGGGGGTACTGTCATGTTTTGTCATTGATTATCATGCCTTGTCCCTGTTCTTCTCCTTCTATTCGTTTCCCTCTGCTGGTCTTATTAGGTTCTTTCCCTCTTTCTATCCCTCTCTCTCCCCCTCCCTCTCTCACTCTCCCGCTCTCTCTTCTCTCTATTGTTCCGTTCCTGCTCCCAGCTGTTCCTATTCCCCTAATCAATCATTTAGTCTTCCCACACCTGTTCCCGATCCTTTTCCCTGATTAGAGTCCCTATTTCTCTCCTTGTTATTCGTTTCTGCCCTGTCGGTTCCTTGTCTAGAATTCACCGTGCTGTGTTTGTGTATCGCCCTGTCGTGTCGTGTTTTCCTCAAATGCTGCGTGGTGAGCAGGTGTCTGAGTCTGTTTGGTTCAAGTGCCTTCCCGAGGCAACCTGCTGTTCACCTGCTGTTCAAGATCGAGTCTCCAGTTTGTCCTCGTCATTTCGAGTGAAAGTTGTGTTTTTTGATTGTATTTACTTTACTGGATTAAAGACTCTGTTTTCGCCAAGTCGCTTTTGGGTCCTCTTTCACCTGCATGACAGTTACTCCTAAATTATTTTATTGACCTAATTGAAGGCAGTAATTATTGAAACCAGAAGTAATAGCAGGGATTATACCTATGTTTAAACCTATTATACCTAATAGCTCGGCTATTAGAATTTTTTAGTAAAGGTTGAATAGTTTATTGTTCAGCTAATAGTCTATTGTTCAGCTAATAGTCTATTGTTCAGCTAATAGTCTATTGTTCAGCTAATAGTCTATTGTTCAGCTAATAGTCTATTGTTCAGCTAATAGTCTATTGTTCAGCTAATAGTCTATTGTTCAGCTAATAGTCTATTGTTCAGCTAATAGTCTATTGTTCATCTAATAGTCTATTGTTCAGCTAATAGTCTATTGTTCAGCTAATAGCCTATTGTTCAGCTAATAGCCTATTGTTCAGCTAATAGTCTATTGTTCAGCTAATAGTCTATTGTTCAGCTAATAGTCTATTGTTCAGCTAATAGCCCATCCTGCTACGCTTGTGAAAAACTAATAACAATACTTTTTCCCTTTTCCACATGTTAAATTGATGACGTGTTTTTAGCCACAATCGGCCCCAACCACAATTAATACATTTGGGCACAGTCATTAGCGTGCTGGACTTCGGGCTAGAATGTTGAAACCTGCTCTCTGCTTGCTATAATGAAGTGAGTTTGATACACCTGGTATTGGATATGGCAGAAAAAAAACTTGCTAAATAGTGATTTTCGTAAATGAACTTTATGACAAAAAATATGCATAGTAGTTTGTCTCTTGACTTGTTATGATGTTATAACTACATACATTTGTTTACCCATAATGTTTTGTCAGCCATCTTTGCTGAAGTCACCAAGGACGGGTGGCCCGTGTCAAATTCGTCATTGGAACCACTCGATATGATTGGTCATATAAAATCCTTGGGACCCAAATGCATAATGAGAGCTCTAACTCCCCCTTGTGGTGGTCTGGAGCAATGAAACGGTGACGCTGGGTACCTCTAAGTCCCGCGGTGTAAGCTCACAAGTTTTAAAGGAGGAAACACTGTAGAAATGGGAGTTATAGAGCTGTCATCTCATGGAAAGCAATTCTAAGAAGCGGTAGATCTTTTCTATGTACACTATTTCCAGCAAAAATACATTAAAACATTTTTATTATAATAACAAATTTGGTATTGTCCCCACTAATGGTCGGTTAGGTTAACAAACTATAGTTTTGGCCAGTCGGTTAGGACATCTACTTTGTGCATGATAAAAGTAATTTTTCAACAATTGTTTACAGACAGATTATTTAATGTATAATTCACTGTATCACAGTTCCAGTGGGTCAGAAGACTACATACACTAAGTTGACTGTGCCTTTAAACAGCTTGGGAAAAGAAAAGAAAATGATGTTATGGATTTAGAAGCTTCTGAAAGGATAATTTACATCATTTGAGTCAATTGGAGGTGTACCTATGGATGTATTTCAAGGCCTACCTTCAAACTCAGTGCCTCTTTGCTTGACATCATGGGAAAATCTAAAGAATTAGCCAAGACCTCAGAAAGAATATTGTAGACCTGGTTCATCCTTGGGAGCAATTTTCAAACGCCTGAAGGTACCACGTTCATCCTACTGGGTATCACGGTTGTGTCGCCAGCGGTAGCTAAGGAGGCCATTATTTTCTCTCACATGATTTTAGTTGAAGTAAGATAGCAGTCTACAGAAGAAATAACTAATATTGATTACCATCAATATATTGATACATACAGTACATACAGTCAATGGGGAGGGCATGAAATACAACAACACCGGGACACAGTGCCCATTGCTCCCGTTTCACAAGCATTCCTGGCCGGCAACGGCATGAGAAGTAACTACCTTGTAGCCAATATCATGGTGACAGTCAGTGTGCACACGCATACAACGCATGAAGAAACACTCATTGTCAACACTTCTAATTAAAAACAAACAATCAGCAGTTTTATAACTGAAAATGTACAATTAGTTGTGTAAAACTAACTGTCCAAACTGTGGCGTTATGGTAGCTCAATGTACGGTAGTTGTGTAAAACTAACTGTCCAAACTGTGGCGTTATGGCAGCTCAATGTACGGTAGTTGTGTAAAACTAACTGTCCAAACTGTGGCGTTATGGTAGCTCAATGTACGGTAGTTGCCTGGTAAGAAACGGAAGTAAAACAACACCACTCAATCAAAACGAAATACTCTTACCTATGGCAGAGAGCTTTTGACACACCCACTCCTTTCCACACGCCCACTCCTTTCCTTTTGACACACCCACTCACCCATACTCGTCATATTGGGATGCAGTAACCCTATTGTCTCTCATTGGTCAATATATAGCATCAGCAATCCAGGGTTTATATACATCATTGGTTCAGGTCTGTATTATGTACTCAATGTGTACCGTTTGTGTATTATTGGGTCTCTGGATCATGTGTGTGTAATTGAGTAGTACTGTAAGTACGTGTGTAATAGTATTATGATAGTGTTATTATGGGTTACTATGTCTCTGTATCATGTGTGTGTAATTGAGTAGTACTGTAAGTACGTGTGTAATAGTATTATGATAGTGTCATTATGGGTTACTATGTCTCTGGATCATGTGTGTGTAATTGAGTAGTACTGTAAGTACGTGTGTAATAGTATTATGATAGTGTTATTATGGGTTACTATGTCTCTGTATCATGTGTGTGTAATTGAGTAGTACTGTAAGTACGTGTGTAATAGTATTATTATAGTGTTATTATGGGTTACTATGTCTCTGTATCATGTGTGTGTAATTGAGTAGTACTGTAAGTACATGCGTAATAGTATTATGATAGTGTTATTATGGGTTACTATGTCTCTGGATCATGTGTGTGTAATTGAGTAGTACTGTAAGTATGTGTGTAATAGTATTATTATAGTGTTATTATGGGTTACTATGTCTCTGTATCATGTGTGTGTAATTGAGTAGTACTGTAAGTACGTGTGTAATAGTATTATTATAGTGTTATTATGGGTTACTATGTCTCTGTATCATGTGTGTGTAATTGAGTAGTACTGTAAGTACGTGTGTAATAGTATTATTATAGTGTTATTATGGGTTACTATGTCTCTGTATCATGTGTGTGTAATTGAGTAGTACTGTAAGTACATGCGTAATAGTATTATGATAGTGTTATTATGGGTTACTATGTCTCTGGATCATGTGTGTGTAATTGAGTAGTACTGTAAGTACGTGTGTAATAGTATTATTATAGTGTTATTATGGGTTACTATGTCTCTGTATCATGTGTGTGTAATTGAGTAGTACTGTAAGTACATGCGTAATAGTATTATGATAGTGTTATTATGGGTTACTATGTCTCTGGATCATGTGTGTGTAATTGAGTAGTACTGTAAGTACGTGTGTAATAGTATTATTATAGTGTTATTATGGGTTACTATGTCTCTGTATCATGTGTGTGTAATTGAGTAGTACTGTAAGTACATGCGTAATAGTATTATGATAGTGTTATTATGGGTTACTATGTCTCTGGATCATGTGTGTGTAATTGAGTAGTACTGTAAGTATGTGTGTAATAGTATTATTATAGTGTTATTATGGGTTACTATGTCTCTGTATCATGTGTGTGTAATTGAGTAGTACTGTAAGTACGTGTGTAATAGTATTATTATAGTGTTATTATGGGTTACTATGTCTCTGTATCATGTGTGTGTAATTGAGTAGTACTGTAAGTACATGCGTAATAGTATTATGATAGTGTTATTATGGGTTACTATGTCTCTGTATCATGTGTGTGTAATTGAGTAGTACTGTAAGTACGTGTGTAATAGTATTATTATAGTGTTATTATGGGTTACTATGTCTCTGTATCATGTGTGTGTAATTGAGTAGTACTGTAAGTACATGCGTAATAGTATTATGATAGTGTTATTATGGGTTACTATGTCTCTGGATCATGTGTGTGTAATTGAGTAGTACTGTAAGTACGTGTGTAATAGTATTATTATAGTGTTATTATGGGTTACTATGTCTCTGTATCATGTGTGTGTAATTGAGTAGTACTGTAAGTACGTGTGTAATAGTATTATTATAGTGTTATTATGGGTTACTATGTCTCTGTATCATGTGTGTGTAATTGAGTAGTACTGTAAGTACGTGCGTAATAGTATTATTATAGTGTTATTATGGGTTACTATGTCTCTGTATCATGTGTGTGTAATTGAGTAGTACTGTAAGTACATGCGTAATAGTATTATTATAGTGTTATTATGGGTTACTATGTCTCTGTATCATGTTTGTGTAATTGAGTAGTACTGTAAGTACATGCGTAATAGTATTATTATAGTGTTATTATGGGTTACTATGTCTCTGTATCATGTGTGTGTAATTGAGTAGTACTGTAAGTACATGCGTAATAGTATTATTATAGTGTTATTATGGGTTACTATGTCTCTGTATCATGTGTGTGTAATTGAGTAGTACTGTAAGTACGTGCATAATAGTATTATGATAGTGTTATTATGGGTTACTATGTCTCTGTATCATGTGTGTGTAATTGAGTAGTACTGTAAGTACGTGCATAATAGTATTATTATAGTGTTATTATGGGTTACTATGTCTCTGTATCATGTGTGTGTAATTGAGTAGTACTGTAAGTACGTGCATAATAGTATTATTATAGTGTTATTATGGGTTACTATGTCTCTGTATCATGTGTGTGTAATTGAGTAGTACTGTAAGTATGTGCGTAATAGTATTATGATAGTGTCATTATGGGTTACTATGTCTCTGTATCATGTGTGTGTAATTGAGTAGTACTGTAAGTACGTGCGTAATAGTATTATGATAGTGTTATTATGGGTTACTATGTCTCTGGATCATGTGTGTGTAATTGAGTAGTACTGTAAGTACGTGCGTAATAGTATTATGATAGTGTCATTATGGGTTACTATGTCTCTGTATCATGTGTGTGTAATTGAGTAGTACTGTAAGTATGTGCGTAATAGTATTATTATAGTGTTATTATGGGTTACTATGTCTCTGTATCATGTGTGTGTAATTGAGTAGTACTGTAAGTACGTGCGTAATAGTATTATGATAGTGTTATTATGGGTTACTATGTCTCTGGATCATGTGTGTGTAATATCTGTGATGGTGGCTGGAAATGAATACGTCTGAGACCGAAAAGGTTATTCTGACTTCCAGAAACACTAGTCATCACATCAAAGAGCAGGAGTCTGACGGGAGAGACGAGGGACACAATCTGGCTGAGAGAAAGCTGGTGAGAGTTTGTGCACGTATGTGTGTGTGTATACGTGAGTGTATGTACGCACGTAGTGTGTGTGTTCACTTCATACTCTTTTTGATAGTACACTACATGATCAAAAGTATGTGGACACCGTACAGTTGGCACTATGCATTGGGGCAGGTAGCGTTGGCATCCACCAAACCCAAATTCGTCCGTAGGACTGCCAGTTGGCAAAGCATGATTCATCACTCCAGAGAAAGCGTTTCCACTGCTCCAGAGTAAAAAAGCCGGTGAGATTTACACCCCTCCAGCCGACGCTTGGCATTGCACATGGTGATCTTAGGCTTGTTTGCGGCTGTTCGGCCATGGAATCCTATTTCATGAAATTCCTGCTTGCGGAGGCAGTTTGGAACTCTGTTGTGAGTGTTGCAACCGAGGACAGGCAAATTTATACGCACTATGCGTTTCGGCACTCGGTAGTCCCATTTTGTGATACTTTTGTATATATAGTGTATTTCTACCTCCCAGTCAACTGTTCTCTGAGGGATGCTGTGGTGTAGATTATCAGTTATTATCAGTTGGCCAGTTAATGAGAATGTCATGTGTGACCTCAGGTAATTAGTCCTCTAGTGGAATAACCCCCTGGGACGTGTGTGTGTGTGTGTGTGTGTGTGTGTGTGTGTGTGTGTGTGTGTGTGTGTGTGTGTGCGTGCGTGCGTGCGTGCGTGCGTGCGTGCGTGCGTGCGTGCGTGCGTGCGTGTGTGTGTGGACACATTTAGACATTCCACTCCACTGCTCCTGACAAAACAGTTTTGTTTTATTAATTGGATTTAGTGTTAGGTTATCCTCGCAACCTGAGCGACATTGACAGACAGGCACAAACGCGCACACACACACACACACACACACACACACACACACACACACACACACACACACACACACACACACACACACACACACACACACACACACACACACACACACACACACACACACACACACACACACACACACACCAGGGTTTCCGTTAGCCGGTAACTGCCGGCAAAGAAATATAAATAAAATTGCCGCCAGTTCCCATTGAGAAAATTCATTTTAGCCTCCCCTTTGATTTAAATATCAGTCGAAAGCTGCTGTTACAACTCATCAAACAGCTTGTTGTTTCTGCTGGAGTGAAACATGTTTTCATAAGCCCAATCATTCCACAACAATTATCATTTCAATTGCATAAAAAACGTTTCGATGGCCACAATTAAAAAAAAAAATCTTGCTTCCCATTCACCATTCACGTGCATGTGTCACGCCTTGGTCATTGTATCTTGTGTTTTTGTTATATGTTTGGGTAGGCCAGGGTGTGACATGGGTTTATATGTTGTATTTCGTATTGGGGTTTGTATTAATTGGGAGTGTGTATTAGTAGGGGTGTGTCTAGTTAGGCTTGGCTGCCTGAGGCGATTCCTAATTGGAGTCAGCTGATTCTAGTTGTCTCGGATTGGGAACCGTATTTAGGTAGCTTGAGTGCGCGTTGTATTTCGTGGGTGATTGTACCTGTCTTTGTGTTAGTCACCAGATAGGCTGTATTAGTTTCACTCGTTTGTTGTTTTCGTATTTTCAGTTATTTCATGTACCGCGATTTTCTTCATTAAAAGTCATGAGTAACCTACACGCTGCATTTCGGTCTGACTCTCTTCAAACAGCAGACTCTCTTCATTACAGAATCACCCACCACCATTCACAGACCGAGCAGCGTGTGAACTGGCAGGATCTAAAGGAGGACGCTATGGACGGCAGAAGCAGGGATTATACGACGTGGGAAGAAATCGACAGGTGGGCGGCCGACCCAGAGCGAGTGCAGGAGCCCGCCTGGGATTCCCTACAGCAATGCGAAGAGGGCTATACACGTATGGAATCAAGAAGGAAAGCATTGCTATACAGAGCGAAAACTGAAGGTAACAGGGGAAAGCGCAGAGAGAGAGTGGCTGAGTCAGGAAACAGACCTGAGCCTACTCTCCCTGTTAATCGTGAAGAGCAGTTGCAATGGGAGAGACTGCATCATTTGGAGATTTGGACATGGGAGGAGGAATTAGACGGTCAAGGACCCTGGGAGCAGCCGGGAGAATATCGCCGTCCCAAGGAGGAAATAGAGGCAGCTAAAGCGGAGAGGCGCATGTATGAGGAGGCAGCACGGCGACGCGGTTGGAAACCGGAAAGTCACCCCCCAAAAAATATTGGTGGGGGGCTAAAAGGAGAATAGTTATGCCAGGTAGGAAACCTGCGCATACTCCCTGTGCTCACCGTTGGGCTAGAGAGACCGGGCAGGCACCGTGTTATGCTATGGAGCGCACGGTGTTTCCAGTGCGGGTGCAGAGCCAGCTGCGACACATACCAGCCCTTCCTATTGGCCGGGCTAGAGTGGGCATCGAGCCAGGTAAGCTTGGGCAGGCTCGGTGCTCTAGAGCTCCAGTGCGCCTGCACGGTCCGGTCTATCCAGAGCCACCTCTACACACCAGTCCTCCGGTAGCAGCTCCCCGCACCAGGCTTCCTGTGCGTGTCCTCGCGCCAGTACCACCAGTTCCAGCACCACGCACCAGGCCTCCAGTGCGCCTCGCCTGTTCAGCGCAGCCAGTGCTTTTCTCCCCTCCTGCGCTGCCGGAGTCTCCCGCTTGTTTAGCGCAACCAGAGCTGTTCTCTTCTCCTGCGCTATCGGAGTCTCCCGCCTGTTTAGCGCAGCCAGAGCCTTTCTCCTCTCTTGCGCTGCCGGAGTCTCCTGTCTGCCCAGCGCCTCCAGTCGGCCCAGCGTCACCAGTCTGCCAGGATCCGCCAGAAGTGCCAGTCTGCCAGGATCCGCCAGAAGTGCCAGTCTGCCAAGATCTTCTAGATCGGCCAGACAACCTGAATCATCCAGGTCCACCAGCCAGCCAGGATTTACCGGAGCCTACTACCTGCCTGAGCTTCCTCTCAGTACTGAGCTTCCTTTCAGTACTAGGCTTCCTCTCTGTACTGGGCTCCCTCTCAGTACCGGGCTTCCCCTCAGTACTGGGCTGCTTCGGTCCCGGGCTGCCCCTCTGTCCCGGGCTGCCCCTCTGTCCTGAGCTGCCCTGCTGTCCTGAGCTGCCCCTCTATCCTGAGTTGCCCCTCTGTCCTGAGTTGCCCCTCTGTCCCGAGCTGCCCCTCTGTCCCGAGCTGCCCCTCTGTCCCGAGCTGCCCCTCTGTCCCGAGCTGCCCCTCTGTCCCGAGCTACCCCTCGGTCCCGAGCTGCCCCTCAGTTATGTGGGGATCAGGGTGAGGACTATTAGGCCATGGTCGGCGGAGAAGGTGGATTATCCTAGGACGCGAAGGGGGGGAACTAGGACATTTATGGAGTGGGGTCCACGTCCCGAGCCAGAACCGCCACCATGGACAGACGCCCACCCGGACCCTCCCTATGCTCTTGAGGTGCGTCCCGGAGTCCGCACCTTAGGGGGGGGTTCTGTCACGCCTTGGTCATTGTAGCTTGTGTTTTTGTTATATGTTTGGGTAGGCCAGGGTGTGACATGGGTTTATATGTTGTATTTCGTATTGGGGTTTGTATTAATTGGGAGTGTGTATTAGTAGGGGTGTGTCTAGTTAGGCTTGGCTGCCTGAGGCGATTCCTAATTGGAGTCAGCTGATTCTAGTTGTCTCGGATTGGGAACCGTATTTAGGTAGCTTGAGTGCGCGTTGTATTTCGTGGGTGATTGTACCTGTCTTTGTGTTAGTCACCAGATAGGCTGTATTAGTTTCACTCGTTTGTTGTTTTCGTATTTTCAGTTATTTCATGTACTGCTATTTTCTTCATTAAAAGTCATGAGTAACCTACACGCTGCATTTCGGTCTGACTCTCTTCAAACAGCAGACGAACTTCATTACAGCATCGACAACTAGGCAGGCTTCAGTGAGGCACACACCACTTTGCAATGAGCTGGAGGCAGTTACAAGCAAATTGTTCTGATCTGTTTTTAATGTTTTTTGGATGTATCCTAGGCCTAGTGGTTGTATGAATCTGGGATCTATCGTCCCACAACTGTCCCAGAGTCTGTTTGATATAGGCTGTTTATTTCTCGCACAGAACTACAAGCTGACCAATAGAATAGGTCAAATTTTTACTATGGAGGAAAGTAGATTGACATAGGCTCGTGATTTTGCTGTTTGTTACTCGTCTTGTTGGCTGAAGAAAAGTAAATGTGAACAGTTATTCTAACATCTTCAAAGTGTACATTGGAATTCAGTAAGAAGGATGCACGGTGTTGCACCCTCAACTTGCATGTTCTGTTAAGATGAATTACCATAATCTAAATGGGATTCTGTCATTCTGAGCACAGTGGATGACGCTTGAATCAGGTTACGCACCCAATGCATTAGTCTGGTAAATTTCTTAATAAATTACTTAGTAAATTAGAAGGCTGGCGGTCAAATGTCCCACGCCAAATGTCCTGACACACACACACAATTGTTTAAAAGACCCAGCATTGGAGTTCCCCAGAGATAGACACTTGAAGAATCAGTCAGAGTGAAGTGATCTATTCAGGGAAAACAGTAGAGACAGTGACTGTGTAGAGACAGAGACGGTAGAGACCTAAACAATGACTGTGTAGAGAGATGGACGGTAGAGACAGAGACAGTGACTGTGTAGAGAGATGGACGGTAGAGACAGAGACAGTGACTGTGTAGAGAGATGGACGGTAGAGACAGAGACAGTGACTGTGTAGAGAGATGGACGGTAGAGACAGAGACAGTGACTGTGTAGAGAGATGGACGGTAGAGACAGAGACAGTGACTGTGTAGAGAGATGGACGGTAGAGACAGAGACAGTGACTGTGTAGAGAGATGGACGGTAGAGACAGAGACAGTGACTGTGTAGAGAGATGGACGGTAGAGACAGAGACAGTGACTGTGTAGAGAGATGGACGGTAGAGACAGAAACAATGACTGTGTAGAGAGATGGACGGTAGAGACAGAAACAATGACTGTGTAGAGAGATGGACGGTAGAGACAGAGACAGTGACTGTGTAGAGACAGAGACGGTAGAGACAGAAACAATGACTGTGTAGAGAGATGGACGGTAGAGACAGAGACAGTGACTGTGTAGAGACAGAGACGGTAGAGACAGAAACAATGACTGTGTAGAGAGATGGACGGTAGAGACAGAGACAGTGACTGTGTAGAGACAGAGACGGTAGAGACAGAAACAATGACTGTGTAGAGAGATGGACGGTAGAGACAGAGACAGTGACTGTGTAGAGACAGAGACGGTAGAGACCTAAACAATGACTGTGTAGAGAGATGGACGGTAGAGACAGAGACAGTGACTGTGTAGAGACAGAGACGGTAGAGACAGAAACAATGACTGTGTAGAGAGATGGACGGTAGAGACAGAAACAATGACTGTGTAGAGAGATGGACGGTAGAGACAGAAACAATGACTGTGTAGAGAGATGGACGGTAGAGACAGAAACAATGACTGTGTAGAGAGATGGACGGTAGAGACAGAGACAGTGACTGTGTAGAGACAGAGACGGTAGAGACCTAAACAATGACTGTGTAGAGAGATGGACGGTAGAGACAGAGACAGTGACTGTGTAGAGAGATGGACGGTAGAGACAGAGACAGTGACTGTGTAGAGAGATGGACGGTAGAGACAGAGACAGTGACTGTGTAGAGAGATGGACGGTAGAGACAGAAACAATGACTGTGTAGAGAGATGGACGGTAGAGACAGAAACAATGACTGTGTAGAGAGATGGACGGTAGAGACAGAGACAGTGACTGTGTAGAGACAGAGACGGTAGAGACAGAAACAATGACTGTGTAGAGAGATGGACGGTAGAGACAGAAACAATGACTGTGTAGAGACAGAGACGGTAGAGACCTAAACAATGACTGTGTAGAGAGATGGACGGTAGAGACAGAGACAGTGACTGTGTAGAGAGATGGACGGTAGAGGCAGAAACAATGACTGTGTAGAGAGATGGACGGTAGAGACAGAGACAGTGACTGTGTAGAGAGATGGACGGTAGAGACAGAAACAGTGACTGTGTAGAGAGATGGACGGTAGAGACAGAGACAGTGACTGTGTAGAGAGATGGACGGTAGAGGCAGAAACAATGACTGTGTAGAGAGATGGACGGTAGAGACAGAGACAGTGACTGTGTAGAGAGATGGACGGTAGAGACAGAAACAATGACTGTGTAGAGAGATGGACGGTAGAGACAGAGACAGTGACTGTGTAGAGAGATGGACGGTAGAGACAGAAACAATGACTGTGTAGAGAGATGGACGGTAGAGACAGAAACAATGACTGTGTAGAGAGATGGACGGTAGAGACAGAAACAATGACTGTGTAGAGAGATGGACGGTAGAGACAGAGACAATGACTGTGTAGAGAGATGGACGGTAGAGACAGAAACAATGACTGTGTAGAGAGATGGACGGTAGAGACAGAAACAATGACTGTGTAGAGAGATGGACGGTAGAGACAGAGACAGTGACTGTGTAGAGAGATGGACGGTAGAGACAGAGACAATGACTGTGTAGAGAGATGGACGGTAGAGACAGAAACAATGACTGTGTAGAGAGATGGACGGTAGAGACAGAAACAATGACTGTGTAGAGAGATGGACGGTAGAGACAGAGACAGTGACTGTGTAGAGAGATGGACGGTAGAGACAGAGACAATGACTGTGTAGAGAGATGGACGGTAGAGACAGAAACAATGACTGTGTAGAGAGATGGACGGTAGAGACAGAAACAATGACTGTGTAGAGAGATGGACGGTAGAGACAGAAACAATGACTGTGTAGAGAGATGGACGGTAGAGACAGAAACAATGACTGTGTAGAGAGATGGACGGTAGAGACAGAGACAGTGACTGTGTAGAGAGATGGACGGTAGAGATAGAGACAGTGACTGTGTAGAGAGATGGACGGTAGAGACCGAAACAATGACTGTGTAGAGAGATGGACGGTAGAGACAGAAACAATGACTGTGTAGAGAGATGGACGGTAGAGACAGAAACAATGACTGTGTAGAGAGATGGACGGTAGAGACAGAGACAATGACTGTGTAGAGAGATGGACGGTAGAGACAGAGACAATGACTGTGTAGAGAGATGGACGGTAGAGACAGAGACATCCCTCCCCTATCCCTCCCTAGCTTCCTCCCTCCCTCCATCCCTCCCTAGCTTCCTTCCTCCCCTATCCCTCCCTCGCTCCCTCCCTCCCTCGCTTCCTCCCTCCCTCCATCCCTCCCTAGCTTCCTCCCTCCATCCCTCCCTAGCTTCCTCCCTCCCTCCATCCCTCCCGCTCCTCATCTTCCTGGATGGCATGTCTAAACTACATAATGTATAAGCGGTGATAGCCTAGCACTGTCTTGGAGCTTTCCCATTGACTTGACGCCAGCTGTAATTGCCCGGTCTGTTCTGCAGGCCCTGATAAGACACCCCTACATTAGCCCTGCAGATTCCATTTACTACAACATCAGAGGAGACAAGGGTTAGTGATATCCTTTAGCGTAGTGCTGTCTACTAGGTTTTGCTGATTCACTATAGAACGGAAAATTATATTTAGAATTAGCCTTTAACTTAGTGATGGCTACTAGAGCCTGCACATTCACTTTAACAGACCAGAGCAGAGGAGGCTTAGCATTAGCCTTTAGATTAGCGATGACTTCTAGAGCCTGCCCAGTCACTATGACAGTAGGGTTAGCATTTGCCTTTAGATTAGCGATGGCTACTAGAGCCTGCCCAGTCACTATGACAGTAGGGTTAGCATTTGCCTTTAGATTAGCGATGGCTACTAGAGCCTGCCCAGTCACTATGACAGTAGGGTTAGCATTTGCCTTCAGATTAGCGATGGCTACTAGAGCCTGCCCAGTTCGTTGGTGTCCACATCACCAACAAACTATCATGGTCCAAACACACCAATACAGTCATGAAAAGGGCACGACAAAACCTTTTCTCCATCAGAACACTAAAAATATTTGGTATGGGTCCCCAGATCCTCAAAAGATACTAGAGGTGCAACATCGAGATCATCCTGACAGGTTGCAACACTGCCTGGTATGGCAACTGCTCGGCATCTGACCGTAAGGCGCGACAGAGGGTAGTGTGAACGGCCCAGTACATCGCTGGGGCCAAGCTTCCTGCCATCCAGGACCTATATAATAAGCGGTGTCAGGGGAAAGCCCATAAAATTGTCAGAGACTCCAGTCACCCAAGTTATAGACTGTTTTCTCTGCTACCGCACGGCAAGCGGTACCGGAACACCAAGTCTAGGACCAAAAGGCTCCTCAACAGCTTCTACTCCCAAGCCATTAGACTGCTGAACAATTCATACCCATCTCACAGTCAAGTCTACACTTGTTGTATTCAGCATCTCACAGTCAAGTCTACACTTGTTGTATTCAGCATCTCACAGTCAAGTCTACACTTGTTGTATTCAGCATCTCACAGTCAAGTCTACACTTGTTGTATTCAGCATCTCACAGTCAAGTCTACACTTGTTGTATTCAGCATCTCACAGTCAGGTCTACACTTGTTGTATTCAGCATCTCACAGTCAAGTCTACACTTGTTGTATTCAGCATCTCACAGTCAAGTCTACACTTGTTGTATTCAGCATCTCACAGTCAAGTCTACACTTGTTGTATTCAGCATCTCACAGTCAAGTCTACACTTGTTGTATTCAGCATCTCACAGTCAAGTCTACACTTGTTGTATTCAGCGCATGTGGCAAATCAAGTTTGATTTGAGGTGTAATGGGTTCGCACTCCAAAATGTGTCACATAAAGCTTAATTCATTATTAGGTGTTTTGCTTTTTTTTTTACAGCATCAGGGATAGCGTTCACAGACGTTTCTGCTTTACAGACTTCAGTGTGTAGGTATACTGGTCTTTCATTTAAAACAGCATTTGTAGGAAACAACTCATCTGTCAATTATAGGGCATGGGAGCGGCACGAAGGGCAACTCACAAATCCATCGCCCCAGGTGTCCGCTCACCTAAATACATCACATCTATTCATGAGATGAGCCCACCACAAAGCACACAAGGCAAAGATGTTCATAAATATGTGGGACCAACTCATAAATGACATGCAAAATCTGATATGGACAATGTTCTTGTATAACAGTCTGAATGTGGCTTAAAGGAAGGAGTGTCACGCCTTGGTCATTGTATTTTGTGTTTTTGTTATATGTTTGGGTAGGCCGGGTGTGACATGGGTTTATATGTTGTGTTTCGTATTGGGGTTTGTATTATTTGGGATCGCGGCTGATTAGGGGTGTGGTATAGGCTTGGCTGCCTGAGGCGATTCTCAATTAGAGTCAGGTGCTTATCGTTGTCTCTGATTGGGAACCGTATTTAGGCAGCCTGACTTTCGCTTTGTATTTTGTGGGTGTTTGTTCCTGTCTCTGTGTTGTAGTCACCAGATAGGCTGTAATTAGTTTCACGTTCCGTTCTGTTGTTTTTGTATTTTGTATTCAGTTATTTCATGTACCGCGATTTATTTCATTAAAGTCATGAGTAACCTACACGCTGCATTTCGGTCCGACTCTCTTCTTTCAACAGACGAACGCCGTTACAGAAACACCCACAGCTCACGGACCGAGCAGTGTGTAAACTGGCAGGAGCTAAAGGAGGACGTTATGGACAGTAGAGGCATGGATTATACGACGTGGGAAGAAATCGACAGGTGGGCGGCCGACCCAGAGAGAGTGCAGGCGCCCGCCTGGGATTCGCTTCAGCAGTGCGAAGAGGGCTATAGACGAATGGAGTCTAAAAGGAAAACACGGCGACGCAGAGCGAAAACCGAAAGTAACCCCCAAATATTTATTGGGGGAGAGCGCAGAGAGAGAGTGGCTGATTCAGGAGTCAGACCTGAGCCTACTCTCCCTGTTAATCGTGAAGAGCAGTTGCAGTGGGAGAGGCTGCACCACTTGGAGAATTGGACATGGGAGGAGGAATTAGACGGTAAAGGACCCTGGGCTCAGCCTGGAGAATATCGCCGTCCCAAGGAAGAAATAGAAGCGGCTAAAGCGGAGAGGCGCAGGTATGAGGAGGCAGCACGGTGACGCGGTTGGAAGCCGGAAAAGCAGCCCCAAAAAATTATTGGGGGGAGGCTAATAGGTAGAATAGTTATGCCAGGTAGGAGACCTGCGCAAACTCCCTGTGCTCACCCTTGGGCTAGAGAGACCGGGCAGGCACCGTGTTATGCTATGGAGCGCACAGTGTTTCCAGTGCGGGTGCAGAGCCAGGTGCGGCACATACCAGCCCTTCCTATTGGCCGGGCTAGAGTGGGCATCGAGCCAGGTAAGCTTGGGCAGGCTCGGTGCACAAGAGCTCCAGTGCGCCTGCACGGTCCGGTCTATCCAGAGCCACCTCCACACACCAGTCCTCCGGTAGCAGCTCCCCGCACCAGGCTTCCTGTGCGTGTCCTCGATCCAGTACCACCAGTTCCAGCACCACGCACCAGGCCTCCAGTGCGCCTCGCCTGTTCAGCGCAGCCAGCGCTTTTCTCCTCTCCTGCGCTGTCGGAGTCTCCCGCCTGTTTAGCGCCGCCAGAGCTTTTCTCCTCTCCTGCGCTGCCGGAGTCTCCCGTCTGCCCAGCGCCGCCAGTGCTCCCAGTCTGCCCAGCGCCGCCAGTGCTCCCAGTCTGCCCAGCGCCGCCAGTGCCGCCAGTCAGCCCAGCGCCGCCAGACAACCAGTCTCTTCCAGATCTGCCAGACAACCAGTCTCTTCCAGATCTGCCCGACAACCAGTCTCTTCCAGATCTGCCCGACAACCAGTCTCTTCCAGATCTGCCCGACAACCAGGATTTACCGGAGCCTACTACCTGCCTGAGCTTCATCTCAGTACTGGGCTTCCTCTCAGTACTGGGCTTCCTCTCAGTACTGGGCTTCCTCTCAGTACTGGGCTTCCCCTCAGTCCTGGGATGCCCCTCAGTCCCGGGCTGCCTCTCTCCCGAGCTGCCCCTCTGTCCCGAGCTGCCCCTCTGTCCCGAGATGCCCCTCTGTCCCGAGATGCCCCTCTGTCCCGAGATGCCCCTCTATCCCGAGCTGCTCCTCAGTTATGTGGGGATCTGGGTGAGGACTATTAGGCCATGGTCGGCGGCGAGGGTGGATTACCCCAGGATGCAAAGGGGAGGAACTATTACATTAATGGAGTGGGGTCCACGTCCCGAGCCAGAACCGCCACCATGGACAGACGCCCACCCGGACCCTCCCTATGCTCTTGAGGTGCGTCCGGGAGTCCGCACCTTAGGGGGGGGTTCTGTCACGCCTTGGTCATTGTATTTTGTGTTTTTGTTATATGTTTGGGTAGGCCAGGGTGTGACATGGGTTTATATGTTGTGTTTCGTATTGGGGTTTGTATTATTTGGGATTGCGGCTGATTAGGGGTGTGGCATAGGCTTGGCTGCCTGAGGCGATTCTCAATTAGAGTCAGGTGCTTATCGTTGTCTCTGATTGGGAACCGTATTTAGGCAGCCTGACTTTCGCTTTGTATTTCGTGGGTGTTTGTTCCTGTCTCTGTGTTGTAGTCACCAGATAGGCTGTAATTAGTTTCACGTTCCGTTCTGTTGTTTTTGTATTCAGTTATTTCATGTACCGCGATTTATTTCATTAAAGTCATGAGTAACCTACACGCTGCATTTCGGTCCGACTCTCTTCTTTCAACAGACGAACGCCGTTACAAGGAGGTGAAATCTAGTTCTTTGTTTAAACCGTGTGGAGATACAGAATGAAATGTATATATCCACATGGCTTCTCTTTGGAGTAATTTGTTGTCATAGTTACCTCCACGTGGTGGATTCACTTTTTTGATCCCGATGCAACGCAATTCATTAATATAATGATTTCGTTCTATCAAGTGTCTCGCAACTGGCAAGGTGATATCTTGATGTCTAATAGTGGAGTTATGTTCTCCAAGACGTACTTTCAATAAAAATGTTATTACAACACTGTAACATATAAACAACTCCGTTAGTAGTGCAAGTTCTACATGACTTTATCTCATAGGTCCTAGAAGTCTGAAGGCAAACAATGGGAGAGCATTTCATTATGGTTCTACAAGAGGTACAAGAGCTACAGGGGAACGTCCTTTTATGAAGGCCTCTTTTCTCTCTGACCACATCTGATTTGACCAATATGTTTGATAGAGTTCATGACCATTTATAGGTGAATAAAGGTAGATTCTGGAAAGCAATCTGAAAATATGTGCCAATGTGTACTGACAATAGACTTGATGCCATTAAGGCTATCACTGAAAGTAAGGAACTGCTTCTTCTGTTTTGGGGGGGATTTATTAAGTGACTGGTGTCACGTTCTGACCTTTATTTCCTGTGTTTTGTATTTAGTTAGTATGGTCAGGGCGTGAGTTGGGTGGGCAGTCTATGTTTGTTTTTCTAGGTTTTGGGAATTTCTATGTTTCGGCCTAGTATGGTTCTCAATCAGAGGCAGGTGTCTTTAGTTGTCTCTGATTGAGAATCATACTTAGGTAGCCTGGGTTTCACTGTGTGTTTGTGGGTGATTGTTCCTATCTCTGTGATTGCACCAG
Organism: Oncorhynchus gorbuscha; assembly: GCF_021184085.1. Taxonomy (NCBI): domain Eukaryota; kingdom Metazoa; phylum Chordata; class Actinopteri; order Salmoniformes; family Salmonidae; genus Oncorhynchus; species Oncorhynchus gorbuscha. Next base: position 20,837,987 of record NC_060187.1, on the reverse strand, counting down.
ATAGGACTGTTTTGAGTTTTCACATTTCTTGTTTTTTTGTAGTCAGTTGTTCATGTGTACCTTAACATATTAAAAAGAACCATGGACAATTACCACGCCGCGTATTGGTCCTCTGATCCGTTTCGCCTCTCCTCTTCGGAAGAAGAGGAGGAAATTCATTACAACTGGGGGTGGCGGATAGCCTAGTGGTTAGAGCTCTGGGCCAGTAAAAGAAAGGTTGCTAGATCAAATCAAATTCTGCCCCTGAACAAGGCAGTTACCCCAATGTTCCTAGGCTGTGATTGTAAATACGAATTTGTTCTTAACTGACTTGCCTAGTTAAGTAAACTGGCTTCTGTTCAAGCTTATCAAGCCAGGTGTTAGGTTTTACTTCTGAGCGTGATGGTTCTCTTTTGATTAGTTTCACACTTAAGACATGACTCTGCCGTTGTGCTGTGGAATTTATGAATTTTGTCTATTGTAAAATAAATTCTATACATTAGTTTATCCTGGATTAAACGTAGTTTCATGAACTGTAATTTAGTTAGTTATGCTCCAACATTCCCTCCATCTTGTGCCAACATCAGTTCTTTTTAAGTCTTGGTTCCAATAGTTTTCTATTAGACAGTTGGATATGGTGTCTGCAAAGTTTTGTATATCTTACCAATCATATGAACATTATTTTCTGACTCAAATAAGATTCCCTCTAGGTTGCCCTGATGTCCAAAGGATTTCAAATAGAAATGTGGTTGCGTGTATTTAAAACTATCTACATTGGTCAGACCAAAATTACTTTTTAATTCTGTCACAATAAATGTATTATAACATCTTGAAAAGTCTCATTGGACGGTAAGAAGGATGCTATTGCATCCTCGAGTTGCATATAATGTTAAGATGAATTACCATAAACCACACGCCCTAATCAGGTTACACACCCAATGCATATGGGTCCGGTAAATTTTTTAAATGTCTATAAAAAATTGTAATAGTTTGCCTAATCTCAGTTTATTTGATAAAACAAATCATTGTATTTAAACCGCTGCAAAATCTATTTTCAATAAGCAAAAATATTGTATTTTCAGCCGTTGGAAGCTGGCGTACAAAACCGAAAGGAAAGGATGCAAAAACTACATTTAAAACGGGAAGCATAAAAATTACGCAAATAGAAAATATCCACCGCTTCTTAAAACAGACCTATAGATCTCCCATTTCTACGTGAATTTGGTTGAGTTGCCCAAAAAGTTATGTTAGAATAACTTAACAGCCAACAGAATACCACCCAGCTATCAGCATACCACCCTGCTAATAGCATACCACCCAGCTATCAGCATACCACCCAGCTATCAGCATACCACCCAGCTATCAGCATACCACCCTGCTAATAGCATACCACCCAGCTATCAGCATACCACCCAGCTATCAGCATACCACCCAGCTATCAGCATACCACCCAGCTATCAGCATACCACCCTGTATCCCACTGCTGGCTGGCTTCTGAAGCTAAGCAGGGTTGATCCTGGTCTGTCCCTGGATGGGAGGCCAGATGTTGGGGGAAGTGGTGTTGGTAGGGCTAGTAGAGGGCACTCTTCTCTCTGGTCTTAGAAAATCCCAGGCCAGTGAAGGGGATGCTGCCCTGCATAGGGTGCTGTCTTTCAGATTGGACGTTAAACAGATCTCCTGACTCTAGGGTCATTAAAAATCCCATTACAGTTATTGTAAGAGAAGGGGAGTTAACCCTGGTGTCATGGCTAAGTTCCCAACCTGGCCCCATTCCATCATGGACACCTAATCATCCTCCTCATCCCTAATTGGTGTATATCACTCCTCACCTCTGTAATGATGTGTTTTGAGCATTCTGGCAAAAAAATGGTTGCCGTGCTACACGTTGGCTGAGGTGAGTCTCCCCCTTACTGTGTAAAGTGCTTTGAGTACCTCTGTTGGTAGAAAAGTGCTATATAAATCCAATTATTATATTGCAGATGTAAAAAGCTGCCGGTCAAATGTCATGTGCAACATTTTCCTAATGGAAAACCTGTTGCGTGGGTATGAGAAAGAGGGATGATGATGAGTGACAGGACAGAGACAGACGTGGCAGAATAAATCGATCAGAACACTGACTAATTACAGCTGGTGAAAATCTGACCCGAGAGCTGTGTTGTGAGTGTGTTTCGTTAGTGTATGTGTGCCGATGTAGTGTGTGTGTGTGTGTGTGTGTGTGTGTGTGTGTGTGTGTGTGTGTGTGTGTGTGTGTGTGTGTGTGTGTGTGTGTGTGTGTGTGTGTGTGTGTGTGTGTGTGTGTGTGTGTGTGTGTGTGTGTGTGTGTGTGTGTGTGTGTGTGTGTGTGGATGTCGTGTGTGGATGTCGTGTGTGTTTACTGTAGACGGGGATGGGGGTTGTGCTCGAGGCTGCTCAACACAAAAGGGTGCCAGAAATGGTATCCTAGCAACGGCAGCCTCTGCAATACCATGACCCTTGTGTGTGTTCACATCTGTGATAAGACTGAGATTGAAGAGCTGCCGCATTACACACACACACACACACACACACACACACACACACACACACACACACACACACACACACACACACACACACACACACACACACACACACACACACACACACACACACACACACACACACACACACACACACACACACACACACACACACACACACACACACACACACAAAGACAAGCGCCAGACATGGCACACACGTGCATAAATCGAATTGTAAACACACCCACACAACGTGTTAAGCAATTAGGCAAATAAGCCCACAGACTTAGCACAAATACTATGATGTCTATGTCTGCCATCAAACTGAGCAAGTAACAAAATCACAACCCTACCTTGCCGTTTTAATATCTAGCACAGGAATGGATAACTGGACCCCTTCTTGTAATATGTACAGTACATATGTAATAGGACAACTATTCTGCATTGTGAATTGATGTGGAATTTTATGATACATTTTTTTTAAACAGAAAACTGATTTTTTTTAAAGGGTAGTTTAAACGTTAAGAAAAGTTGTCAATTTGTCACATCCCTAGTCTCCACCCTATGGCAAAATGTGTAGAATTGTATGAAATTATTATTATTATTTTTTATACTAGCTGTCAAGATGGGGGCCACTAAAATGTTTTGCCCCTCATGATAAATTGTGATCTTTTGTGGCCCCGACCTCCATCAAAGTTGCACATCCATAATCTAGCCTAAACATGTGTTGGCAGTGGCACCATTTAATCAAACTGTAACCACATACCCTCACGGTGATTAGATACCCATCCTGACCCTAACACTAAAGGTCAATCTACCCCAGAGGTCAGTCAGTCTGACACCACCAGCCTACATTACTATGCACCCCTCACTGCCACATGACGAGGGATTGACAGGTCAGCTCTCACATGATGAAACACTCTTTGAAAAAAAGGCCCTATCTAGAACGAAAAAGGGTTCTTCGGCTGTCCCCTTAAGAGAACTCTTTGAATAACCCTTTTTGGTCCCAGATATAACTATTTTGGGTTCCATGTAGAGACCTTTACACAGAGGGTTCTAAATGGAACCCAACATAGTTCTACCTGGAACCAAAAAGGGT
>NC_060187.1:20801908-20829408 GCF_021184085.1 Oncorhynchus gorbuscha | reverse complement strand
TCCAACCAAATGGAGAGGCCTTAGAAGCTCCCTCCCGCTGTTCAGAGGTAATTAAAATACAGTAACCTGTGTATGTATGTAAAGAATGATAAGGCAAGAAAAGATTACAAAATGAAGCTCCGTATGGAAAATCAAGAGACACTTTTTGCTGACTATTACAAAAATGGGAACATCAGCAACCTTATCTTGCACACAAACCATCCCCTGGCATGGCACAGTGCTATATAGCACACTACCCCTTTGTTAACCTGTCAGTGGTCCTTCTGTAGCTCAGTTGGTAGAGCATGGCGCTTGTAACGCCAGGGTAGTGGGTTCGATCCCCGGGACCACCCATACGTAGAATGTATGCACACATGACTGTAAGTCGCTTTGGATAAAAGCGTCTGCTAAATGGCATATATTATTATATTATTATATTATTACTCCTACCCCCTACTTTTTCGAACATTCTGTTAAAAATCGTGCAACATTTCAGCACCCTGCTACTCATGCCAGGAATATAGTATATGCATATGATTAGTATGTGTGGATAGAAAACACTCAGACGTTTATAAAACTGGTTAAATCACGGCTGTGACTATAACAGAACGTGCGTTTCATCGAAAAGTGCAGGAAAATCTGATCACTGAAAATGGGAAAATATATCCATGCGCCACTTCAACCAATTGTTAAACGTGAACCACATTAAATGGGGCCGAGGTTGCAATACCTACAGCTTCCACACGATGTCAACTGTCTTGTCATTTGCCTACTATTTGTTTCTTGGTCAAACAGACACAAGGCAGCGCAGTTCTTCCGGTCTCCGACCGGATATTTTGGTTGAGATTTACCCTGACATTATTTCCAGACGTACAGCTATAGAGTATACATCGCCTCGTGATCAATTTGATCGCTTATTAACGTTTACTAATACCTAAAGTTGCATTACAAAAGTATTTCGAAGGTGTTTTGTGAAAGTTTATCGTCGACTTTTTGAATTTTAAAAAATTACGTTACGTTATAAAACGCTATTTTTTTTTCGTTGATCACACAGTCTTCATAGATCGATATCTAGGCTATATATGGACCGATTTAATCGAAGAAAAGACCCAATAGTGTTTATGGGACATCTAGGAGTGCCAACAAAGAAGATGGTCAAAGGTAATGAATGTTTTATATTTTATTTGTGCGTTTTGTGTAGCGCCGACTATGCTAATTATTTTGTTTACGTCCCCTGCGGGTCTTTTGGGGTGTTACATGCAATCAGATAATAGCTTCTCATGCTTTCGCCGAAAAGCATTTTAAAAATCTGACTTGTTGCCTGGATTCACAACGAGTGTAGCTTTAATTCAAAACCCTGCATGTGTATTTTAACCTGTTAGTCCTATAGGGGCAGTATTTCATTTTTGGATAAAAACACGTGCCCGTTTTAAGCGCAATATTTTGTCACGAAAAGATGCTCGACTATGCTTGGAATTGATGGTTTTGGAAAGAAGACACTCTGACGTTTCCAGAACTGCAAAGATTTTCACTGTGAGTGCCTTAGAACTAAAGCTACAGGCAAAACCAAGATGTTTGAGCGACCAGGAAACGAACAGGATTTCTGAGGGTACGTTTTCCATGATCGCCTTATATGGCTGTGAATGCGACAGGAATGAACGGACACTTTCTAGTGTTTCCCCAAGGTGTCTGCAGCATTGTGACGTATATCATTGGAAGATTGACCATAAGAGACTACATTTACCAGGGGTCCCGCACGGTGTCTGTGTGGAAATTGGTGCGCAAAAGTCACCTACCAGTATTTTTCCATCCGAATCAGAGAAGAATGCAGGCTTCCAGGGACGGCATTTCAATGAAGAGATATATGACAAAACACATTGAGGATTGATTCAAACAATGTTTTCTATGTTTCAGTCGATATTATGGAGTTAATTCGGAAAAAAGTTTGACGTGTAGGTGACTGAATTTTCGGTTAGTTTCGGTAGCCAAATGCATAGTAACAAAACGGAACGTTGTGTCCTACACAAGAATCTTTCAGGAAAAACTGGACATCTGCTATGTAACTGAGAGTCTCCTCATTGAAACATCTGAAGTTCTTCAAAGGTAAATTATTTTATTTGATCCCTTTGCTAGTCAGCTAATATAAACCTCTATAAGTCCGGAACAGTAATGGTACAGGGTAACCCCAAACAGTTTCAGCTGGACTTCCACCAAATTAAAGAATTAGCCCAGCAGGAGAAGCTCTCCCTTGATAAAGATACCCCCACCCCGAGCGGGTCAGACCAGATCACTTCATTATATAACCCTACATACGAGCAACCCCCAGCTGAAAGTCAACCTCCCAGCACAGAGTACTACTCCCTCATTGAAATGAAGGATAAATTCACCCAGCTGGAGGTAAGGCAGGTGGAGCTGGAACAGCAGGTGATTACACTTCAGTTAGCACAGACCCAGACAACAGTCCAGCACAACAACACCCCCTTAACCAGACCCCTGAGTGCTGGAGACATATCTGCACTCTGGACAGTGGTGAGACAACTTCAACAGGAGAAAGAGCAGAACCAGGAGAAGAACAGAGCACACGAGGAGAGGATCAGACTGCTGGAGGAGAGGTTGAGGGGGATGGCGTGTGACAGAGAAGAACCCATTAGAGAGGTGGCCACCCCCACAGAGAAGCAAGCAGAACAGCCCACCTCAGCACCCGACAAAAGTCTCGACACCACAGCAGAACAGTCCACACCAGACCCTGACCATAGAGTCAACATCACAGCAGAACAGACAAATGAAGAACCTCAAGCCCAGAGGCTCTCACCCCCTCTGAACCACCCCCCTGTCAGCCACCCTGATAGCCCTCCTGACAACCCCCCCATATGCACTGAGAACAAACACAAGACACCGATTGTTCTCCTCATGGACTCAAATGGGAAATATATAAAAGACATAAAAAAACGTTTGGAACCAAGGACTGATCACCCCAATCCACAAAAGTGGAGACAAATTTGACCCCAATAACTACCGTGGAATATGCGTCAACAGTAACCTTGGGAAAATCCTCTGCATTATCATTAACAGCAGACTCGTACATTTCCTCAATGAAAACAATGTACTGAGCAAATGTCAAATTGGCTTTTTACCAAATTACCATACAACAGACCATGTATTCACCCTGCACACCCTAATTGACAACCAAACAAACCAAAACAAAGGCAAAGTCTTCTCATGCTTTGTTGATTTTTAAAAAAGCCTTCAACTCAATTTGGCATGAGGATCTGCTATACAAATTGATGGAAAGTGGTGTTGGGGTAAAACATACGACATTATAAAATCCATGTACACAAACAACAAGTGTGTGGTTAAAATTGGCAAAAAACACACACATTTCTTCACACAGTGTCGTGGGGTGAGACAGGGATGCAGTTTAAGCCCCACCCTCTTCAACATATATATCAACGAATTGGCGCGGGCACTAGAAAGGTCTACAGCACCCGGCCTCACCCTACTAGAATCCGAAGTCAAATGTCTACTGTTTGCTGATGATCTGGTGCTTCTGTCACCAACCAAGGAGGGCCTACAGCAGCAACTGGATCTTATGCACAGATTCTGTCAGACCTGGGCCCTGACAGTAAATCTCAGTAAGACCAAAATAATGGTGTTCCAAAAAAGGTCCAGTCGCCAGGACCACAAATACAAATTCCATTTAGACACTGTTGCCCTAGAGCACAACAAAAATCTATACATACCTTGGCCTAAACATCAGTGCCACAGGTCATTTCCAAAAAACTGTGAACGATTTGAGAGACAAGGCAAGAAGGGCCTTCTATGCCATCAAAAGGAACATAAAATTCAACATACCAATTAGGATCTGGCTAAAAATACTTGAATCAGTCATAGAGCCCATTACCCTTTATGGTTGTGAGGTCTGGGGTCCGCTCACCAACCAAGACTTCACAAAATGGGACAAACACCTAATTGAGACTCTGCATGCAGAATTCTGCAAAAATATCCTTAGTGTACAACATAGAACACCAAATAATGCATGCAGAGCAGAATTAGGCCGATACCCACTAATGATCAAAATCCAGAAAAGAGCCGTTAAATTCTACAACCACCTAAAAGGAAGCGATTCCCAAACTTTCCATAACAGAGCCATCACCTACAGAGAGATGAGCCTGGAGAAGAGTCCATTAAGCAAGCTGGTCCTGGGGCTCTGTTCACAAACACAAACACACCCCACAGAGCCACAGGACAGCAGCACAATTAGACCCAACCAAATCATGAGAAAACAAAAAGATAATTACTTGACACATTGGAAAGAATTAACAAAAAAACTGAGCAAATTAGAATGCCATTTGGCTCTAAACAGAGAGTACACAGTGGCAGAATACCTGACCACTGTGACTGACCCAAACTTAAGGAAAGCTTTGACTATGTACAGACTCAGTGAGCATAGCCTTGCTATTGAGAAAGGCCGCCGTAGGCAGACATGGCTCTCAAGAGAAGACAGGCTATGTGCACACTGCCCACAAAATGAGGTGGAAACTGAGCTGCACTTCCTAACCTCCTGTCCAATGTATGACCATATTAGAGAGACATATTTCCCTCAGATTACACAGATCCACAAAGAATTCGAAAACAAATCCAATTTTGATAAACTCCCATATCTACTGGGTGAAATTCCACAGTGTGCCATCACAGCAGCAAGATTTGTGACCTGTTGCCATGAGAAAAGGGCACCCAGTGAAGAACAAACAGCATTGTAAATACAACCCATATTTATGCTTATTTATTTTCCCTTGTGTACTTTAACCATTTGTACATTGTTACAACACTGTATATATATATATATATATATATATATATATATATAATATGACATTTGTAATGTCTTTATTGTTTTGAAACTTCTGTATGTGTAATGTTTACTCTTTTTTTATTTCACTTTTGTATATTATCTACCTCACTTACTTTGGCAATGTTAACACATGTTTCCCATGCCAATAAAGCCCCTTGAATTGAATTGAATTGAGAGAGAGAGAGAGAGAGAGAGAGAGAGAGAGAGAGAGAGAGAGAGAGAGAGAGAGAGAGAGAGAGAGAGAGAGAGAGAGAGAGAGAGAGAGAGAGAGAGAGCTAGACACCATGTCCTTAGAGATATGCTGCCACTGGCTCAATACATGGGCTGAATATTTGAATATCTGCTCATCACACAAACACACTCTTTCTCTCAAATGTTGTTGCACTTTATACCAAAATGTCTATACTTTTGCGATACCAGAACATGAAAAAAAGGTTTGGTAGTAGAATTCTTTGAACTTTCGTTACTACTGTCAATTTAGTCTATCAGCGCAGCCGATGTCCCCTCATAGCAGGAGAGCCCCGTGCCTGCTCCACTCTGGAACCACTCTATTCACTGAGAGTCTGGGCTGCATCACCACATGCTGCACATAAGTTAACACGCCTGAATAATGCAACGCGACATGTAGAAATGTTGAAATTGTTCATTACTGTTCGCAAAACAATGTCCATACAGGCTAGAATAACTTTACAATGCAATGAGATACCGGTAGCTTCCAGCTATGTAGGCTAACTTTCCTACAGCTGAATCTAACATCAATTCACTACAGCAACCCAAAACGCAAAATATGCTGATTTCAATGCTGATTTACCACCAAAAACATTCGTCATTCACTTAATCAATTTCCCTCACGTCTCTCCCTCAGCGAACTGGGGGCTCCAACATGCCACACCCCTCAGCGAACTGAGGGCTCCAACATGCCACACCCCTCAGCGAACTGAGGGCTCCAACATGCCACACCCCTCAGCGAACTGAGGGCTCCAACATGCCATACACCTCAGCGAACTGAAGGCTCCAACATGCCACACCCCTCAGCAAACTGAAGGCTCCAACATGCCACACCCCTCAGCAAACTGAAGGCTCCAACATGCCACACCCCTCAGCGAACTGAAGGCTCCAACATGCCACACCCCTCAGCGAACTGAAGGCTCCAACATGCCACACCCCTCAGCGAACTGAGGGCTCCAACATGCCACACCCCTCAGCGAACTGAAGGCTCCAACATGCCACACCCCTCAGCAAACTGAAGGCTCCAACATGCCACACCCCTCAGCGAACTGAAGGCTCCAACATGCCACACCCCTCAGCGAACTGAGGGCTCCAACATGCCACACCCCTCAGCGAACTGAGGGCTCCAACATGCCATACACCTCAGCGAACTGAAGGCTCCAACATGCCACACCCCTCAGCAAACTGAAGGATCCAACATGCCACACCCCTCAGCAAACTGAAGGCTCCAACATGCCACACCCCTCAGCGAACTGAAGGCTCCAACATGCCACACCCCTCAGCGAACTGAAGGCTCCAACATGCCACACCCCTCAGCGAACTGAGGGCTCCAACATGCCACACCCCTCAGCGAACTGAAGGCTCCAACATGCCACACCCCTCAGCAAACTGAAGGCTCCAACATGCCACACCCCTCAGCGAACTGAAGGCTCCAACATGCCACACCCCTCAGCGAACTGAAGGCTCCAACATGCCACACCCCTCAGCGAACTGAAGGCTCCAACATGCCACATCCCTCAGCGAACTGAGGGCTCCAACATGCCACATCCCTCAGCGAACTGAGGGCTCCAACATGCCATACCCTCAGCGAACTGAGGGCTCCAACATGCCACACCCCTCAGCAAACTGAAGGATCCAACATGCCACACCCCTCAGCAAACTGAAGGCTCCAACATGCCACACCCCTCAGCGAACTGAAGGCTCCAACATGCCACACCCCTCAGCGAACTGAGGGCTCCAACATGCAACACCCCTCAGCAAACTGAGGGCTCCAACATGCCACACCCCTCAGCGAACTGAAGGCTCCAACATGCCACAGCCCTCAGCGAACTGAGGGCTCCAACATGCCACACCCCTCAGCGAACTGAAGGCTCCAACATGCCACACCCCTCAGCGAACTGAAGGCTCCAACATGCCACACCCCTCAGCGAACTGAAGGCTCCAACATGCCACACCCCTCTTGGCTCATGAATGTCATTACTGGTTAAAGAGGCAGCGCACTTTTTAAAAATAAGTTATTCAAATAAATGATTACCATTATGTTGTTATGTAGTTAGATTGGTAAAAACAAAGTCAAATTGATTATAGGATTGTATAATTGGTTCATTAATGCATACATAGCTGTTTGAAAAATTCTGAAAAACAATTCAATTGTAATGATATGGAACTCGATTGAACAGAGCAGTAGCTGAGTTTCAGTCTGGATCAAGTGCCATTCTGTGACTCTGTTTCGGTATTGAGTATCATGATGGCATCGAGTATCGTGATGCTAAATCTGGTATTGTGATGCTAAACCTGGTATCGTGATGCTAAACCTGGTCTCGTCATAATAGACCTGGTATCCTGATGCTAAACCTGGTATCGTGATGCTAAACCTGGTATCGAAGTCAAAATTCTGGTGTGGTGACAGCACTACTCTAACTCAGATTCAGTTCTCTGACCCCTCTCCTCTCCATAAATGCATCATCAGCCATTCTGAAGCGGAACGAGAGAAAAAGAGGGGGAAGATGGAAAAGGAGAAGTGAGAGGAAAGCGATGAAGCAGGCTGATGATTGACAGATGGTGTCACCATGGTGTCACGATCAACATTTCACTTCCTGTCTCTCCCGTCCCATAGCACTGCCCCCGATGTGACCCCCCCCACCCCCACACACATAGACGTACACACACACACACACACACACGCACACGCACACGCACACGCACACACACACACACACACACACACACACACACACACACACACACACACACACACACACACACACACACACACACACTGTGAACCCAGTCACTCCTGTTCTTGTTCTATAACCCTGTCCCCCGTCACTTTCTATGTTCCTCTCTGTCTTTCTCATTCCCTCAGTTTTCTCTGTCTACGCTCATCAGTCCGTTGTTCTTTCTTTCCCCCACTCTCCTTCCCTCCATTCCTCCCTCTGTCTCTCCTTCCCTCCATTCCTCCCTCTGTCTCTCCTTCCCTCCATTCCTCCCTCTGTCTCTCTCCCTCCCTCCATTCCTCCCTCCTCTGTCTCTCCTTCCCTCCATTCCTCCCTCCTCTGTCTCTCCTTCCCTCCATTCCTCCCTCCTCTGTCTCTCCTTCCCTCCATTCCTCCCTCCTCTGTCTCTCCTTCCCTCCATTCCTCCCTCTGTCTCTCCTTCCCTCCATTCCTCCCTCCTCTGTCTCTCCTTCCCTCCATTCCTCCCTCCTCTGTCTCTCCTTCCCTCCATTCCTCCCTCCTCTGTCTCTCCTTCCCTCCATTCCTCCCTCCTCTGTCTCTCCTTCCCTCCATTCCTCCCTCCTCTGTCTCTCCTTCCGTCCATTCCTCCCTCTGTCTCTCCTTCCCTCCATTCCTCCCTCTGTCTCTCCTTCCTTCCCTCCATTCCTCCCTCTGTCTCTCCCTCCCTCCATTCCTCCCTCTGTCTCTCCTTCCCTCCATTCCTCCCTCTGTCTCCCCTTCCCTCCATTCTTCCCTCTGTCTCTCTCCCCCCTCCATTCCTCCCTCTGTCTCTCTCTCCCTCCCTCCATTCCTCCCTCTCTCTCCCTCCCTCCATTCCTCCCTCTGTCTCTCCCTCCCTCCATTCCTCCCTCTGTCTCTCTCCCTCCCTCCATTCCTCCCTCCTTCTCTCTCTCCTTCCCTCCATGTCTCTCTCCCTCCCTCCATTCCTCCCTCTGTCTCTCTCCCTCCCTCCATGTCTCTCTCCCTCCCTCCATTCCTCACTCTCTCTCCCTCCCTCAATTCCTCCCCTCTCTCCCTCCCTCCATTCCTCCCTCTGTCTCTCCCTCCCTCCATGGCTCTTTCCCTCCCTCCATTCCTCCCTCTGTCTCTTTCTCCCTCCCTCCATGTCTCTCTCTCCCTCCCTCCATTCCTCCCTGTCTCTCTCTCCCTCCCTCCATGTCTCTCTCCCTCCCTCCATGTCTCTCTCCCTCCCTCCATTCCTCCCTGTGTCTCTCTCTCCCTCCCTCCATTCGTCCCTCTGTCTCTCCCTCCCTCCATTCGTCCCTCTGTCTCTCCCTCCCTCCATTCCTCCCTCTGTCTCTCTCTCCATCCGTTCCTCCCTCTGTCTCTCTCTCCCTCCATTCCTCCCTCTGTCTCTCCCTCTGTCTCTCTCTCCCTCCATTCCTCCCTCTGTCTCTCCCTCCCTCCCTCCCTCCATTCCTCCCTCTGTCTCTCTCTCCCTCCCTCCATTCCTCCCTCTCTCTCTCTCCCGCCATTCCTCCCTCTGTCTCTCCCTCCCTACATTCCTCCCTCTGTCTCTCTCTCCCTCCCTCCATTCCTCCCTCTGTCTCTCTCTCCCTCCATTCCTCCCTCTGTCTCTCCCTCCCTCCATTCCTCCCTCTGTCTCTCCCTCCCTCCATTCCTCCCTCTGTCTCTCCCTCCCTCCATTCGTTCCTCTGTCTCTCTCTCCCTCCGTTCCTCCCTCTGTCTCTCTCTCCCTCCATTCCTCCCTCTGTCTCTCTCTCCCTCCATTCCTCCCTCTGTCTCTCCCTCCCTCCATTCCTCCCTCTGTCTCTCTCTCCCTCCCTCCATTCCTCCCCCTCTCTCTCCCTCCATTCCTCCCTCTGTCTATCCCTCTGTCTCTCCCTCCCTCCATTCCTCCCTCTGTCTCTCTCTCCTTCCCTCCATTCCTCCCTCTGTCTCTCTCTCCCTCCATTCCTCCCTCTGTCTCTCCCTCCCTCCATTCCTCCCTCTGTCTCTCTCTCCCTCCATTCCTCCCTCTCTCTCTCCCTCCATTCCTCCCTCTGTCTATCCCTCTGTCTCTCCCTCCCTCCATTCCTCCCCCTGTCTCTCTCTCCTTCCCGCCATTCCTCCCTCTGTCTCTCCCTCCCTACATTCCTCCCTCTGTCTCTCTCTCCCTCCCTCCATTCCTCCCTCTGTCTCTCTCTCCCTCCATTCCTCCCTCTGTCTCTCCCTCCCTCCATTCCTCCCTCTGTCTCTCCCTCCCTCCATTCCTCCCTCTGTCTCTCCCTCCCTCCATTCGTTCCTCTGTCTCTCTCTCCCTCCGTTCCTCCCTCTGTCTCTCTCTCCCTCCGTTCCTCCCTCTGTCTCTCTCTCCCTCCATTCCTCCCTCTGTCTCTCTCTCCCTCCATTCCTCCCTCTGTCTCTCCCTCCCTCCATTCCTCCCTCTGTCTCTCTCTCCCTCCCTCCATTCCTCCCCCTCTCTCTCCCTCCATTCCTCCCTCTGTCTATCCCTCTGTCTCTCCCTCCCTCCATTCCTCCCTCTGTCTCTCTCTCCTTCCCTCCATTCCTCCCTCTGTCTCTCTCTCCCTCCATTCCTCCCTCTGTCTCTCCCTCCCTCCATTCCTCCCTCTGTCTCTCTCTCCCTCCATTCCTCCCTCTCTCTCTCCCTCCATTCCTCCCTCTGTCTATCCCTCTGTCTCTCCCTCCCTCCATTCCTCCCCCTGTCTCTCTCTCCTTCCCTCCATTCCTCCATCTGTCTCTCTCTCCCTCCATTCCTCCCTCTGTCTCTCCCTCCCTCCATTCCTCCCTGTCTCTCTCTTCCTCCATTCCTCACTCTGTCTCTCTCTCTCTCTCGCTAAATGCATTGTTTGAAGGCTTGATTGGCAAGTGTTAAGGAGAGGTGAAAATGGGAGCTGGTTAATTCTGAACAAATGAAAGTACACCCCTGCCCCACTCCTCAGACCTGCTCCACTGACCCCGAGCCCCCCTAATGGGGAATGTCTCATTTCCACAGACTGACAGTTTCTCTATCTCTGTGTGTGTGTCACGTTAGACTGATTGGTTCTTTAATGGCAGTGTGGCTGATTTAAGAAGCCTTTAGACTCAAAACCCCCACTGTCCACGCCTTCCCCTGTGTCTTCCTCTCCCCATCCCTCTCTCTCTCCCTGTCTCTCTCTTTAAATAAAACCTGTCACACTCACCTATCAAATAAATGTACGTTTTATTTGTGAACATGCAGCTGTTAAAGCAAGTGTAGAAAAATGCTTGTGCTTCTAGTTGCATTAATATCTAACAAGTAATCTAAAAAATCCACAACGACTACCTTATACACACAATGTAAGGAGATGGAATAAGAATATGTACCTATAAATATATGGATGCGCGCTGGCCGTGCGGAATAGGAAAGATGCAATAGATAGTATAAAATATAGTATATACATATGAGATGAGTAATTTAGGATATGTCAACATTATTAAAGTGGAATTATTTAAAGTGACTAGTGACACCATTACTAAATCCATTTATTAAAGTGGCCAGTGATTTGAGTCTGTATGTTGGCGGCAGCCTCTCTATGTTAGTGATGGCTGTTTAAAAGTCTGATGGCCTTGCGATAGAAGCTGTTTTTCAGTCTCTCGGTTCCAGCTTTGATGCACCTGTACTGACCTCGCCTTTTGGATGATAGCGGGGAAAACAGGCAGTGGTTCGGGTGGTTGTTGTCCTTGATGATCTTTTTGGCCTTGCTGTGACATTGGGTGCTGTAGGTGTACTGGAGGGCAGGTAGTTTGCCCCCAGTGATGCGTTTTGCAGACCGCACTACCCACTGGAGAGCCTTCTTGTTGAGGGTGGTGCAGTTGCTGTACCAGGTGGTGATACAGCCCGACAGGATGCTCTCGATTGTGCATCTGTAGAAGTCTTTGAGGGTTTTAGGTGACAAGCCAAATTTCTTCAGCTTCCCGAGGTTGAAGAGGCGCTGCTGCACCTTCTACACCACGGTGTCTGTGTGGGAGGACCATTTCAGTGTATCCGTGATGTGTATGGCGAGGAACTTAAAACTTTCCACCTTCTCCACTACTCCGCCGTCGATGTAGATAGAGAGGTGCTCCCTCTGCTGTTTCCTGAAGTCCACGATCATCTCCTTTGTTTTGTTGACGTTGAGTGAGAGGTTATTTTCCTGACACCACACTCCGAGGGCCTTCACCTCCTCCCTGTAGGCTGTCTCGCCGTTGTTGGAAATCAAGCCTACCACTGTAGTGTCGTCTGCAAACTTGATGATTGAGTTGGAGGCGTGCATGGCCACACAGTCATGGGTGAACAGGAAGTACAGGAGAGGGCTGAGAACGCACCTTTGTGGGGCTCCAGTGTTGAGGATCAGAGGGGTGGAAATGTCGTTTCCTACCTTCACCACCTGGGGACGGCCCATCAGAAAGTCCAGGACCCAGTTGCACAGGATGGGGTCAAGTCCCAGGGTCTCAAGCTTAATGATTAGTTTGGAGGGTACTATGGTGTTGAATGCTGAGCTGTAGTCAATGAACAGCCTTCTTACATAGATATTCCTCTTGTCCAGATGGGATAGGGCAGTGTGCAGAGTGATGGCGATTGCATCATCTGTGGACCTAATGGGGCGGTAAGCAAATTAAGGTATCAGATAGGGTGGAGGTGATATGATCGTTGACTAGTCTCTTAAAGCACTTCATGATGACAGAAGCAAGTGCTATGGGGCGATAGTCATTTAGTTCAGTTACCTTAGCTTTCTTGGGAACAGGAACAATGGCCATCTTGAAGCATGTGGGGACAGCAGACTGGGATAGGGATTGATTGAATATGTCCGTAAACACACCAGCCAGCTGGTCTGCGAATGCTCTGAGGACGCGGCTAGGGATGCCGTCTGGCCCGGCAGCCTTGCGAGGGTTAACACGTTTAAATGTTTTACTCACATTGGCCAAGTTAAAGGGGAGCCCACAGACTTTGGTAGCGGGTCATGTCACTGGCACTGTATTGTCATCAAAGTGTGCAAATAAGTTGTTTAATTTGTCTGGGAGCAAGACGTTGATGTCCGTGACGGGGCTGGTTTTCTTTTTGTAATCTGTGATTGTCTGTAGACCCTGCCACATTCGTCTCGTATTTGAGCCGTTGAATTGCTACTCTACTTTGTCTCTATACTGATGCTTTGCTTGTTTGATTGCCTTGTGGAGGGAATAGCTACACTGTTTGTATTTGGTCATGTTTCCAGTCGCCTTGCCATGATTAAATGCGGTGGTTCACGCGTTTTGCACAAATGCTGCCATCAATCCAAAGTTTCTGGTTAGGGAAGGTTTTAATAGTCACAGTGGGTACAACATCTCAAATGCATTTCCTAATAAACTCACTCACTGAGTCAGCGTATACATCAATGTTATTGTCTGAGGCTACCCGGAACATATCCCAGTCCACGTGATCGAAGCCATCTTAAAACGTGGAATCCCATTTGTCAGACCAGCGTTGGATAAACCTAACCATGGGTGCGTCCTGGTTTTGTTTCTGTTTCTGCCTATAGGAGGGGAGCAACAAGATGGAGTCATGGTCAGATTTGCTGAAGGGAGGGCAGGGGAGGGCCTTGTATGTATCGCAGAAGTTAGAGTAGCAGTGGTCCAATGTTTTGCTCGAACGGGTACAACAATCAATGTGCTGGTAGAATTTATGCAGCCTTGTTCTCAAATTGGCGTAGTTAAAATACCCAGCTACAATAAAAGCAGCTTCAGGATATATGGTTTCCAGTTTACTTAGAGTCCAGTGAAGTTCTTTCAGGGCCGTCGAGGTATCTGCTTGAGGGGAGACATATACACGGCTGTGACTATAATCAAAGAGAATTATCTTGGGAGACAATGCGGTCTGCATTTGATTGTAAGGAATTCTAGGTCAGGTGAGCAAAAGGACTTGAGTTCTTATATGTTGTTATGATTAAACCATGAGCCGTTAATCATGAGGCATACACCCCTGCCTTTCTTCTTACCAGAGTGATGTTTGTTTCTGTCAGTGCGACGCATGAAGAAACCCGGTGGCAATAATGCAATAAAATGCAAATTAATTACTTAAAAATCATACAATGTGATTTTCTGGATTTTTGTTTTAGATTCCGTCTCTCGCAGTTGAAGTGTACCTATGATACAAATTACAGACCTCTACATGCTTTGTAAGTAGGAAAACCTGCAAAATCAGTAGTGTATCAAATACTTGTTCTCCCCACTGTATATCCAATAGTTCTTCATGGCTATATGTAATAACACTTAAGATTTTCTGAGCAAACAATGTAAGAAATAATATATTTAAAAAAACTATTACTGCATAGTTTCCTAAGGACATGAAGCGAGGCGACCATCTTTGTCAGCGCCATCTTGCATGTGACCGCATCTCCACCTCCGGCTCTGTCTGCTGTGTAAATTAAAGCAAATCATTCACTATATCAAATCAAATGTTACAGTTGAAGTTGGAGGTTTACATACACCTTAGCCAATTACAATTAAACTCAGTTTTCCCAATTTCTGACATTTAATCCTAGTAAAAATGTTCTGTCTTAGGTCAGTTAGGATCACCACTTTATTTTAAGAATGTGAAATGTCCGAATAATAGTAGAGAGAATGATTTATTTCAGCTTTTATTTCTTTCATCACATTCCCAGTGGATCAGAAGTTTACATACACTCGATTAGTATTTGTTAGCATTGCCTTTAAATTGTTTAACTAGGGTCAAACGTTTTGTGTAGCCTTCCACAGGCTTCCTACAATAAGTTGGGTGATTTTTGGCCCATTCCTCCTGACAGAGCTAGTGTAACTGAGTCAGGTTTGTAGGCCTCTTTGCTCGCACACGCCTTTTCAGTTCTGCCCACAAATGTTCTATAGGATTGAGGTCAGGGTTTTGTGATGGCCACTTCAATACCTTGACTTTGTTGTTCTTAAGCTATTTTGCCACAACTTTGGAAGCATGCTTGGGGTCATTGTCCATTTGGAAGACCCATTTGTGACCAAGCTTTAACTTCCTGACTGATGTCTTGAGATGTTGCTTCAATATATCAACATATTTTTTCTTTCCTCATGATGTCATCTATTTTGTGATGTGCACCAGTCCCTCCTGCAGCAAAGCACCCCCACAACATGATGCTTCCCCCCCGTGATTCACGGTTGGGATGGTGTTCTTCAGCCTCCCCCTTCTTCCTCCAAACATAATTAGGTCATTATGGCCAAACAGTTCTATTGTTTTTTCATCAGACCAGAGGACATTTGTCCAAAAAGTATGATCTTTGTCCCCATGTGCAGTTGCAAACCGTAGTCTGGTTATTTTATGGCGGTTTTGGAGCAGAGGTTTCTTCCTTGATGAGCAGCCTTTCAGGTTCTGTCGAGATAGGACTAATTTTACTGTGGATATAGATATTTGTACCTGTTTCCTCAAGCATCTTCACAAGGTCCTTTGCTGTTGTTCTAGGATTGATTTGCACTTTTCGCACCAAGGAGACAGAATCATCTCTAGGAGACAGAATGCATATCCTTCCTGAGCACTATGACGGCTGCGTGGTCCCATGGTGTTTAAACTTGAGCGCAATTGTTTGTACAGATGAACGTGGTACCTTCAGGCGTTTATAAATTGCTCCCAAGGACGAACCAGGCTTGTGGAGGTCTACAGTTTCCTTTCTGAGGTCTTGGCTGATTTCTTTTGATTTTCCCATGATGTCAAGCAAAGAGGGACTGAGTTTGAAGGTAGGCCTTAAAATACATCCATGGGTACACCGCCAATTGACTCAAATTATGTCAATTAGCTTATCAGAAGCTTCTAAAGACATGACATCATTATCTGGAGTTTTCCAATCTGTTTAAAGGCACAGTCAACTTAGTGTATGTAAACTTCGGACCCACTGGCATTGTGATACAGTGAATTATAAATGAAATAATCTGTCTGTAAACAATTGTTTGAAAACGTACTTGTGTCATGCACAATGTAGATCTCCTAACCGACTTGCCAAAACTATAGTTTGTTAACAAGACATTTGTGGAGTGGTTGAAAAACAAGTAATAATGACTCCAATTTAAGTGTATGTAAACATCCGACTTCAACTGTATGTGTGTGTGTTTGCATGTGGTAAAACTGTTGTGTCTTTAATCAAGTTGTCCATCACAGCACACAGACAAGCCAGCCCCAGTGCATGTTGGGTGCTGGTTGTAACAGTTAAAGCTAAGTGGACATGGGGGGCCATCAACCAACGGCTCCCTAAAGCAGGCTGAGACACACCGAAAGGGCCGGTTTCACTGAAACAGATTAAGCCTAATCCGGGACTACAAAACTATTTCAATGGAGATGAAACATTGCGTATGCATTTTAGTGCAGGACTAGGCTTAATCTGTGTCCGGGAAACTGTCCCAAAGGTTACGAGTTAAATACATTTAAATTTAGATATTCTAGCTAAGTGTATTAGGGCTGACCCCAATTAGTCGACTGGTCGATTGTTTGGTCGTTGGGCTGTTGGTTGACCAAGATTGTAGCCAAGAAGCAGTGAACTAATCCATTGCTGAGGCCTAGACTAAAAGCCAATTCATGCTTGATCTAAAAATGTGGTCAGAGGTTCCATATGGAGGGTGTGAAGCAATTGTGGAGCCTCCAGAAGAACGCAGAGGCCAAATCCAGCTCTGTATCTCCATGCGCCTCCTAAATGTTGTAACAATGCAGAGGGCGCTGTATAGCTCTGCATTGACATGGTTGGTTGACAGTAGGTGGGGAAGTATGAATGACCTGACTTCTGCTGAGACCTTATCACGTAAATGCTGCATGGCCGATGCAGATGTCAAATTGACCATGCACCCAGATGCACAATGCACTTCTCTCTCCAGAACACCCTCTCTCCTGCCAATTTGTGCACATTCATTGTTTCATAACTTCACAGTGTGAATTGTTGGCGTCTGATTGTTAGTGTCTATCAATTCCCCATTACATATATCACCAGTAGTACATCCAGTTAATTCCTATCATTTCTAATCTACAATGTTTTTTTTGGTTACGGTAATGTGTGTTAATGCATTCAATATAATATAATTCCAGTATTTTACCTTTGTCATTGTCAGAGTGGACAGGTTGTTTGCAGAGCGCACAACCTATGCTACACTTGTGAGAAACCAGTTCTGATTTATTTAATTATATTTACGAGTTTTGTCAATTTCGTCATTGTCTTTTGTTTGGAGCGCTCCTCTTCATCATTGCTTTGCACAAAAAGGGCTTCACAGGCAAGGATATTGCTGCCAGTAAGACCTAAATCAACCATTTATCGGATCATCAAGAACTTCAAGTAGAGCGGTTCAATTGTTGTGAAGAAGGCTTCAGGGCGCCCAAGAAAGTCCAGCAAGCACCGGGACCGTCTCCTAAACTTGATTCAGCTGCAGGATCGGGGCACCACCAGTACAGAGCTTGTTCAGGAATGACGGCAGGCAGGTGTGAGTGCATCTGCACGCACAGTGAGGCAAAGACTTTTGGAGGATGGCCTGGTGTCAAGAAGGGCAGCAAAAAAGCCACTTCTCTCAATGAAAAACATCAGGGACAGACTGATATTCTGAAAAAGGTACAGGGATTGGACTGCTGAGGACTGGGGTAAAGACATTTTCTCTGATGAATCCCCTTTTCGATTGTTTGGGGCATCCGGAAAAAAGCTTATCCGGAGAAGACAAGGTGAGCGCTACCATCAGTCCTGTGTCATGCCAACAGTAAAGCATCCTGAGAGCATTCATGTGTGGGGTTGCTTCTCAGCCAAGGGAGTGGGCTCACTCACAATTTGGCTCAAAAACAGAGCCATTAATAAAGAATGGTACCAACACATCCTCCGAGAGCAACTTCGCTCAACCATCCAGGAACAGTTTGGCAACAAACAATGCCTTTTCCAGCATGATGGAGCACCTCACCATAAGGTAAAAGTGATAACTAAGTGGCTCAGGGAACAAATCATAGATATTTTGGGTCCATGGCCAGGAAATACCCCAGACCTTAATCCCATTGAGAACTTGTGGTCAATCCTCAAGAGGCGGGTGGACAAACAAAAACTCACAAATTCAGACAAACTCCATGCATTGATTATGCAGGAATGGGCTGCCATCAGGCAGAATGTGGCCCAGAAGTTAATTGACAGCATGCCAGGGAGAATCATTATAAGACTAAAACAATAGAATGGCATATTTTGAGTTTATGTTACTTCCAAAATTATTAAATCAATAGTTCATTATTATGTTTATTAAACAGACAAGACACACCTACCACCGATCACAGTCAACACACATTCACATTTTTAGCCACTTGTCCTTTGGACAAGCAGTACTGATTGTTTTACTTGTCCGAAAGCGCAAGTCACCAAATAAATGCTCTGTAACACCATGGGCCAAAAGGGTGACTGAAAATGTTGTATGATACAAGGAACCACCACAAAATAACCTTAATTATTATCACTGGTATTGACGATGGAAGGCTGTTGGTCTCTGATCCCATGTATTATATTTCCAGCCGTTGTGGCAAGGCACTTAACCCCCCACAAAGTAAAATATTGCACTGACAGGCTACTGTATAATAATGGAATTATTTTATAAAGACATAAATAATATTTGGCTGTAATTGTAATGTTGCAGGGAGGCCAACCCTTCTCCTGGAGAGTCCATGAGATGTACTGGGTGTGCAGGCTTTTTATCCAACCCTCCTTTATCCAAGCCTCTGTCTGGCTGTGATGCCATGGTACCAGAACCGGCTGATAGCCCAACGCGCACTGGAAGGGCGATAGGTTCGTAGAGGAGTGGCGGAGTGAGTTCTGGGCCATCTCTGCCCAGGGGATATACTTTGCCCACTCCCCTGGCCGGTCCTGGCAATACGACAGCAGAAACCTACACACATCCTGGTTCACTCTCTCCACCTGCCCATTACTCTCGGGATGAAAACCTGAGGTAAGGCTGACCGAAACCCCCAAACGTTCCATGAACGCCTTCCACACCCTGGACGTGAACTGGGGACCCCGATCAGAAACAATGTCCTCAGGCACCCCGTAGTGCCGGAAGACGTGATTAACATGGCCTCCGCAGTCTGTAGGGCCGTAGAGAGACCAGGCAAAGGGAGGAGACGACAGGATTTAGAAAACCGATCCACAACGACCAGGATTGTGGTGTTGCCTTGTGACGGAGGCAGATCGGTCAGGAAGTCAACCGACAGGTGCGACCAAGGCCACTGTGGAATGGGAAGGGGTTGTAACTTCCCTCTGGACAGGTGCTTAAGAGCCTTGCACTGATCACACACCAAGCAGGAGGACACATAAACCCTCACGTCCTTGGCTAAAGTGGACCACCAGTACCTCCCACTAAGAAATCCCACCGTCCTACCGATCCCCGGATGACCAGATCAGCCTGTCTCGAACCTCCAGCGGAACGTACACCCATCCAGCTGGACACTGTGGTGGAGTAGGCTCTACACGCGATGTAGTGTGCCCTCTACGACCACAGCTGGTACAGGAAAGGCCCCCTCCTCATCTTTCCATCGTCGCCATCACTTGATCCATCACGGTCCCCAGCCGGTGTAACACTGCCGTGTGGTGTTGAACGCGCTCCTCCATAGACACTGGGAGCGCGTCCGCTCCTGCTGACTCCATTGAACTGGTGCGGGATTCTGTGATAAGGTACGTCTAGGTGGTAGGTGTGGGAGTCAGGCGCAGGAGAGAAGGGATGTCTGAGAAGAGTGTTTTAATAAGACAGTCCACCAACACAGGAATGGCACAATCGAAAAGTTACAACGCCCTCGACAACAGAGAACACGTGCAAGCGTATTCTCTGAAGAAGAAAGTTCCGACACTCATACACTTACGTAACCGTGAATATAAATAACGGTAATATCCAACCGAGCACATCACAATAAAAGACTAATCCCACGCAAAATTAGGCAGGCAACAGGTTACAATTATACACACAGAAATTAATGCAAATGAAACCAGGTGTGAAAAAGAACCAAAGACAAAAAAAAAAACAGAAAAGAAAAAGGGATCGGTGACGGCTAGTAGACCGGCGACGCCGACCGCTGAGCGCCGCCCGAACAGGGAGTGAAGCCACCTTCGATAGAAGTTGTGACAGCACGATAGAGCTTTCCCAATCCAAAATGTGCTGAAATTATCATCTAGTGGAACACACGTGGGTTGGCTATTGCTTCAATTTTATTACAACGATTGTAAGACTTTGGGAGTTTCAGTAAGCAACAATTTTATACATGCCTTCAATTGCATGAGCCTACTTTATTCCAATATTTTCCTCACTCAGGTAAATTTATTCCCACAGTAATTATTTATGAATCCACCCAGTTGTGCATGCTTAGTGGTGAGCTATGTGAAGAGACGGGAGAAGTGACATGCCTTGCAAAGTTTAGAACTGACAGGAGAATGGTTAACTCTCTCTCTCTTTCTCAAGACGGCAAGAGTGAGCTCAGGGGGAACAGGAGGGAGACTGATGGAGACTGAGGGAAGGGAGGGAACAACAACAAGAGAGCATGAGACAGAGAGAGATGAAAATAATCCCAGAAGGTGGTGGAATCAGAGGGGGTCATATTAGCTTTCAGAAATCTGCATTTTCAGACCATTAAAAAAATTGGTGTTTTAAACCATTTCACCTGCGTTTTTATTTTGAAAGTCAACGGTAAGGCTTTTGCTTCAAAAGAGTTATAAGGCAACTATAGTTCTCCTGGAATGTATTAGAGAATGTGGCTAGCTAGCTTCATTCCCAAATGAACTACCGGTAAACATCAGTCAGAGCACTGTCTTAATTAAGCGCTGTTCGTGAATGCTAGAATCTTATTGGTCAAGACGACAGCAACGATTTCTCATTTGAGTGCATAAGTGCAATTACGTTCATGATCTGTAGCAAACCGTGAGTGAACCCAAGCAGCAAATAAAATAACAAGCATTTTAGATCTGCGTTTACGAAATGCAGCAAGATATTTTTTATATCCTTTAATGTGTGAAAAACAGAATTCTGTGTGATTGCAACCTCTTTAGTATTGATTCTAGTTTAGCTGAGAGAGCATTTTACATTCTAGAGTAACTCCCTCTACTATCATGCAAAGTGGGAAGAATCTTCCTCATCTCAACATGCTGGGCTGCCGCAGAGACCAGAGAATGGGTCTATTATCCTTCTCCCTGTGGTCCCTTTAGTTTCTCTGTCTTTATGGGCCGTTCTGAAGCAGTGGGTGGAGTGGACACTCAGCGGCATCAGGCTGCCTCAATCACCATGCCAGAGCCATAGTAAATCATTCTGTAGTTGACTGGCTGCTCAAGAAGGGGCAGGAGTCGGAGAAGGAAGAGGGCTGGTAGAAACTAGTCAGTGGATATATTTTCCCTCACACAGAAAACTACTGGTCGCTGCTTACAAAATAAACCTGTATGAAATGACAGGCAAAAATGTTAACTTAACAAACATATTTGATATAAAATAGATTATTTTGGCCTTGGCCCTATGATCATGTATAGCCAACTGTATGGCAAAGTCAATATATAGGCCTAGATTGTACTAGTAAATAGACGGTACACCAATAAAACCTATATAAAACACTCCTGGAGTGCTACAAATATAACGGATTTGTCCCCTAATCCTCATCCATTTCAAAAGACACCAACCACAATGTGACAATGGCACACGCACACGCACAATGACACAGACCACAGAAACAGGACACAGAGAGAACAGGAGGATAAAAACAGGGGTTGGGAGGAGGGAGAGAAGGAGTGAAGTTGGGAAAATGATAAACACAGGGATAAAAAAAAGAACAGACAAGGGAGAACAAGTAACAAAAATTATTGAGGGAGATAAAGAGAGAGTGGGAGAGAGTGGAAACTAGAGGTTGACCGATTCCTCGGAATGGCCAATTAATTAGGGCCGATTTCAAGTTTTCATAACAATCGGAAATCAGTATTTTGGGCGCTGATTTTAAAATTGATTGAAAAATTATACCTTTATTTAAAGCTCAGTTTAAGAACAAACTGAGAGGTTAACTGCTTCAGGCAGAAGGTCAGAACCAAGGCTAGTCCAATGCTCTAAATCCTGGCTGGCTGGTGGAACTGGCATTAAACTTATCTTATAAAAAACAATCAATCATAATCATGTTATTCAGGTTGTCTGTGTCCTGTGTTGCGATCTAGAAAAAAGATCTTGGCAGACTGGCACTAAAAGAAATCTGGCAGGATCCTGGCAGACTGGTGACGCTGGGCCGAACTAACAGAATTTTGTAATTATGACATAACATTGAAGGTTGTGCAATGTAACGCTGGGCAGACAGGAGACTCCGGCATATTAATGACCAAAGGAGAGGAGTTATAATTAAGGCTCTGATTTGATAGAGCAGCTGAACAGGCGGGAGACTCAAACAACAGCGCAGGAGAGGAGACTTCAAGCCTATCAGCCTAGAAAGCTCTGGCTGCGCTAAATAGGCGTTACACTGGCAATACTGGATCCAATAGTCGCTGAGGCCGTATTAACTACAACCTAAAACCTCTTACTTGGAATATTGGGAGCACTGGTGGCGCTGGACAGACAGGAGACTCCAACACTTTTTTTGCATTATTTAAACAAAATTGAACAGTTTCGCATGGAGTTTAGGAGAAAGGCTTTCTGGCTGCGCTGAACAGGCTGGGAGACTCCAACAGCGCAGACTTTTAATGAGAGGACTGAAAAGCTCTGGCTGCGCCCATCTGGTGACTAACACAGGCAGGTACAATCACCCAGGCGCACTGGACGTTCCCTGGGCCTGACAATTGGGAAGCACTGGTGGCGCTGGCCTACCCAAACATATAACAAAAGACAGGAGACTCCGGCAGCGCAGGAGAGGAGAAAGGCTCTGGCTGCGCTAAACAAAGGCTAGAGGAGATACCCGATCACAGCGCAGGAGGGGAGAAAAGCACTGGCTGTTTTGCTGAACAGGCTGGAGGCGCACTGGAGGCCTGGTGCGTGGTGCTGGAACTGGTGGTACTCGTGTCGTGTTTCCCTCAGAGGACACAAGTGCAGGCAGGAAGCCTGGTGCGGGGAGCTGCTACCGGAGGACTGGTGTGTAGAGGTGGCTCTGGATAGACCGGACCGTGCAGGCACACTGGAGCTCTTGAGCACCGAGCCTGCCCAAGCTTAACCTGGCTCGATGCCCACTCTCAGCCCGGCCAATCTCTGGAAGGGCTGGTATGTTACTTCCTGGTCTGCAGCTGGCTCTGCACCCGCTCCTTTCTCACCCAGTGTGATATTGGTTCTCTCTCCAACCCAACAAACACCGTTGCTTACGCATTTCATAGCATAACACGGTGCCTGCCAGAACTTTAAAGAGGAGGATTCTCTCTAGTTTTTGGTAGGGAGGCCAATGGTGAGCATTAGGGAGTTTATCTAGTGACGCAGGTCTCCTACCTGGCATAACTCCCGGGAGGTTCTTCCAGTGTGGACTTTGATTGCTCTCGCCATCCCCAATAGATCTTCGTTTTGGAGGGTGACGGTGTTTCCCTGCTCCGCATCGCAACCATCTCCCTCCTCTGGCCAGAGAAGCCCATGCAGCTGGGAGGTATTCGCATCTCGACTAAGGAGAGGGAACGATGCCTGTGCCTCCTGGACATTTTGTCAATTCATGTCCAGTGCAGAGCTCATCTCCGCTACTTCAGGTCTCTCCATCTGCTTCTCCATTTCCTCCTTGGGCTACATGCAGTGCCTTGATAGATATTCTCATGGACGAAGCATGGGCCCATGGGTCAGACAGTTTACGCCCATGTCTAATAGTCATCTTCCCTCCCATGTCCAAATCTCCAAATGATGCAGTGGGTCATCCCATTGTCATACTGCTCTTCTATTAATTGGTCTAGTAATTATCCTATCCTGGAACGTTTCTTGTCATGGAGTGAGTCCCAGCCTCAGGTCTGATTCCTGACTCAGCCACTCTCTCCTCTGCGCTTTCCCCCGTACCATAGTGCCTTCCTTCCGGGCGGGGTTTTTTGTTAAGAAAGGACTCTCTCGCGTGATTATCGGGGCGAATGGGTAAGAATTTTTTTTGTCATTACTCGAGGGCTTCGGTCCCGGCCAACTCCCTTTTCGGCTCTGTATAACCGTGCTTTCCTTTTCGATTCCATACGTGTATAGCCCTCTTCGCATTGCTGTAGGGAATCCCATAAGGTTAAGAATCGCTCCTGCATTCTCGCTTTCTAAGTTGGGCTTACCATCTCGGCATCGCCCACCTCCGTTAGGGCGATTTCTTCCCAGCTGTTTTTCAGGCATTAGTTAAATCTGAGAGACCTGAACATCTTTGTTTTTGTCTCTGATATCCTGATTTTTTCACCCATAATTCGTTCAGCACTCCTTTAGATCCTGCCAGTTCACACGCTGAAGTCATTCAGATGGATTCTAAGGTCCAAGCTGAGTGATGGTGGTCGGGTTGATTCTGTAACGTTTCATTCGTTCAAGTCTGTTGTTTGAAGAGAGTCAGATCTTCTAAAAGAAATTCACGTCACTAGACAATTCATTGTCGAGGTTACTCATGACTTTTAATGAAGATAAATGCGGTACATGAAATAACTGAAGAAGAAAACAACAAACGGAACGTGAACTAATTACAGCCTATCTGGTGACTAACACAGAGACAGGTACAATCACCCACGGGTTGACAAATACAACAAGCACTCACGCACACTCCAGGCTACTCGTCTGGCTGTTCTTCAGTGGGCTAAATAGCTGGTTCCCAATCCTTTTGGTGAGACCCAACGTGAATCAGCTGACTCCAATTGGGAACCGCTCCCCATTCCTTCTCGACCATGGTTCTCGCCTCAGGCAGCAGGACCAGCCAAGCCTAACTAGACACACTCCCTAATAATACACAATCCCAATTAATACAAACCCCAATACGGTCGAAACACAACATATAAACCCATGTCACACCCTGGCCTACCCAAACATATAACAAAACCACAAGATACAATGACCAAGGCGTGACATTTTGGTCCTCCAATTATCAGTATCAGTATCGACAGCGTTGAAAAATCATTAATCGGCGACATCTTCGTCGCGTCCATCCTCTAGTGGAAACTGAGCTGCACTTCCTAACCTCCAAAAATGTATGACCATATTAGTGCTGGACACATATTTCCCTCAGAAAACAAATCTTAACTCATTGGGTGAAATACTAATCAACAGTGTGCAATCACAGCAGCAACATTTGTGACCTGTTGGCACAAGAAAAGGTCAACCAGTGAAGAACAAACACCATTGTAAATACAACCCGTATTTCTGTTTATTTTTCCCTTTTGTATTAGAACTATTTGCACATCATTACAAAACTGTACATAGCCATAATATGACATTTGAAATGTCTTTATTCTTTTGGAACTTTTGTGAGTGTAACGTTCACTGTTAATTTTTGATTGTTTATTTCACTTTTGTTTATTATCC
Organism: Oncorhynchus gorbuscha; assembly: GCF_021184085.1. Classification (NCBI taxonomy): domain Eukaryota; kingdom Metazoa; phylum Chordata; class Actinopteri; order Salmoniformes; family Salmonidae; genus Oncorhynchus; species Oncorhynchus gorbuscha. Next base: position 20,804,241 of record NC_060187.1, on the reverse strand, counting down.
ATTTCACTTGCTTTGGCAATGAAAATATATTTTATTTTATTTGAACATGTGTTTCCCATGCCAATAAAGCCCTTTGAATTGAATTGAGAGGGAGAAATTGAAGGAGAGATATTGAGGAGGCTGAAACGGGAGGAGCTGTTGGCTCTACTCTGGCTACATATGGAGGGAGGTATGGACGGACAGAGTGAGGAGAGACGAACGAGGAGAGGAGCGGCAGAAGACACTAGAGCCACAAGCAGATTCCAGTTTCTGGAGCTTTCTGCTTTCCGGAGAGGAGGAGACAGGAGGAGAGAGAGAAGGCAGGGGGAGAGAGGGAGGAGGCAGGGTAAGGGGAGGAGGCAAGAGGAGGAGGGAGAGGGAGGAGGCAGGGGGAGGCAAGGGGAGAGGGAGGAGGCAGGAGGAGGAGGCAGGTAGAGTGAGGAGAAGGCAGGTAAGGAGGAGGAGAGGGAGGAGGAAGGGGGAGGGGGAGGCGGCAGGGGGAGAGGGGGGGCGACAGGGTAAGGGGGAGGAGAGGGGGAGGAGGGGGAAGGGAGGGGAGGGGGAGGGAGGGGAGGCAGGGGGGGAGGAGAGGGGGGAAGAGGCAGGGAGAGGGAGGGGGAGGAGGGGAGGAGGCAGGGGGAGGAGGGGGAGGAGGGGGAGGGGAGGCAGGGTAAGGGGGAGGAGAGGGAGGGGGAAGGAGGAGAGGGAGGGGAGGGAAGAGGCAGGGGGAGGAGAGGGAAGAGGCAGGGGGAGGAGAAGGAGAGGGGGAGGCAGGGTAGGGAGGGGGGGAGGAGAGGGAGGGAGGGGGGAGGGGGAGGAGAAGAGGAGGGGGAGGGAGGGGAGGGAGGGAAGAGGCAGAGGGACAGATTGGGGGATTCTGCTGCAGTTTTAAAAGGGGGAAGAATGGGATAGGGGGGGAAGAAAGAGGAAGGAGAGGGGGAGGCAGGGATATTCAAAAGGAGATGGGGGGAGGAGAGGGAGGGGGAGGAGGAGGGGGTGAGGGAGGTGGGAGGGGGAAGAGGCAGGGGGGAGGGAGAGAGAGGGAAGAGGCAGGGGGGGGAGGAGGAGGGGAGGAGAGGGAAGAGGCAGAGGGACAGTTTTGGAGGGACACATGGTGTGAGAATGGGATAGGGAGGAGGGAAGAGGAAGCGGAGAGGGGGAGGGAGGGGGATATTCAATAGGAGATGAGCAACACGGGGGGGGGGGGTCAATGATGTGCCCTCCCACTTTTCTCTCCTCCCCCAATCCTTCACACAACCATCTCCTCTCTTCTTCTGACACTAAGAGAACACACACTATAATCACACACACACACACACACACACACACACACACACACACACACACACACACACACACACACACACACACACACACACACACACACACACACACACACACACACACACACACACACACACACACACACACACACACACACACTAGACGAGTGCCTGTGAACCAGTCCCAAGTGCTTTGGGCACAGTGTGTCTGCTGATAGTGCTGCCAGTAGCAAAGGAGGTACCACTCAACAGCCAGATATCCTCAGTGCTGAAACCGTGGGACCATTCATTCACGCCCTCAATTCCATATTGCTCTGTCTTTCAATCGTCCCTTCCACTTCTTAGGCCTGCAACACACACACCCCTCTGTACTGCAGGTCTCCCGTTCCACCCCCGTCCCTACAATAACACACAGATTAAAGGATCTCCAAAGACAGCTTTTCATACAAACACATTTACACACTAATCCTATTACACTGAGACAAGTCTTTCTCTTCTCTCTCACCCTTTCTCCCTCCATCCCTCAATCTCCATCTGCTGACAGTCAATGCCAGTCAATATTACAGTTCAGCTCTCCATCCATCCCTCTATCAATCAATACTCCTCCATCCCTCTATCTCCCTCCATCCACTCTAGCCGTCAATATCAGTCGATAGCCCATCTCCGCTCATGAGACTCAAATTCAAACCAGTTTTAATGCCACCATGACTGTTCAAGGTACAACAACAGACCCTGAAGCCAATTACAATTACAGGATGTCAGATTTAATTTGGCCTAAAATTAAAAGGATAGCATACATTATTCTCTTGCTTTTCTATCCCTTTTCTCTCCATCCTACTCTACTCTCTCCATCCTACTCGAACTCTCTCCATCCGACTCCACTCTCTCTAACCTACTCTAACTCTCTCCATCCTACTCTAACTCTCTCCATCCTACTCTAACTCTCTCCATCCTACTCTAACTTTCTCCATCCTACTCTAACTCTCTCCATCCTACTCTAACTCTCTCCATCCTACTCCACTCTCTCCATCCTACTCGAACTCTCTCCATCCTACTCTAACTCTCTCCATC
>NC_060187.1:20761908-20796908 GCF_021184085.1 Oncorhynchus gorbuscha | reverse complement strand
GAGAGAATGATTTATTTCAGCTTTTATTTCTTTCATCACATTCCCAGTGGGTCAGAAGAGTTGCCTTTAAATGGTTTAACTTGGGTGAAACGTTTCAGGTAGCCTTCCACAAGCTTCCCACAATAAGTTGGGTGAATTTTGGCCCATTCCTCCTGACAGAGCTGGTGTAACTGAGTCAGGTTTGTAGGCCTCCTTGCTCGCACACAATTATTCAGTTCTGCCCACACATTTTCTATAGGATTGAGATCAGGGCTTTGTGATGGCCACTCCAATATCTTGACTTTGTTGTCCTTAAGCCATTTTGCCACTATTTTGGAAGTATGCTTGGGGTCATTGTCCATTTGGAAGACCCATTTGTGACCAAATTAACTTCCTTTAACTTCCTGACTGATGTCTTGAGATGTTGCTACAATATATCCACATAATTTTCTTTCCTCATGATGCCATCTATTTTGTGAAGTGCACCAGTCCCTCCTGCAGCAAACACCCCACAACGTGATGCTGCCACCCCCGTGCTTCACGGTTGGGATGGTGTTCTTCAGCTTACAAGCCTCCCCCTTTTTCCTCCGAACATAACAATGGTCATTATGGTCAAACAGTTCTATTTTTGTTTCATCAGACCAGAGGACGTTTCTCCAAAAAGTATGATTTTGTCCCCATGTGCAGTTACAAATTGTAGTCTGGCTTTTTTATAGCGGTTTTGGAGCAGTGGCTTCTTCTTTGCTGAGCGGCCGTTGAGGTTATGTCGATATAGAACTCATTTTACTGTGGATATAGATACTTTTGTACCTGTTTCCTCCAGCATCTCACAAGGTCCTTTGATGTTGTTCTGGGATTGATTTGCACATTTCGAACAAAAGTACGTTCATATCTAAGAGACAGAACGCATCTCCTTCCTGAGCGGTATGGTGGCTGTGTGGTCCCATGTTGTTTATACCTGCGTACTATTTTTGTTTGTACCGATGAACGTGGTACCTTCAGGCGTTTGGAAATTGCTCTCAAGGATGAACCAGACTTGTGGAGGTCTACAATTTTTTGTCTGAGGTCTTGGCTGATTTCTTTTGATTTTCCCATGATGTCAAGCAAAGAGGCACTGGGTTTGAAGGTAGGCCTTGAAATACATCCACAGGTACACCTCCAATTGACTCAAATTATGTCAATTAGCCTATCAGAAGATTCTAAAGACATGACATAATTTTCTGGAATTTTCCAAGCTGTTTAAAGGCACAGTCAATTCAGTTTATGTAAACTTCTGACCCACTGGAATTGTGATACAGTGAATTATAAGTGAAATAATCTGTCTGTAAACGATTGTTGGAAGAATTACTTGTGTCATGCACAGAGTAGATGTCCTAACCGGCTTGCCAAAACTATAGTTTGTTAACTTCTTGGCGCACCCATCCCGTTAGCGGGATCATTTTCGTCAACATCCGCTGAATTGCAGAGCGCCAAATTCAAATTAAATTACTAAAAATATGAATTTTCATGAAATGACAAGTGCAATATGGCAAAACACTGCTTAGCTTGTTGTTAATCCACCTGGCCTGGCAGATTTCAAAAAAGCTTTACAGCAAAAGCTATCCAAGCGTTTATGTTAGGACATCTATCTCAGCAGACAAAGCATTACAAACAGCTAGCATCAAAGTAGATGGTCACGAAAGTCAGAAAAGCAATAAAATGAATTGCTTACCTTGATGATCGTCAGATGTTTGCACTCACGAGACTCCCAGTTACACAATAAATGCTCCTTTTGTTCCATAAAGATGATTTTTTATATCCAAAATACCTCCATTTGGTTGGCGCGTTTTGTTCAGAAATCCACAGGCTTGAGCGGTCACGACGGGGCAGACAAGAATTCCAAATAGTATCCGTAAAGTTCGTGGAAACATGTCAAACGTTTTTTATAATCAATCCTCAGGTTGTTTTTACAATAAATAATCGATAATATTTCAACTGGACCGTAGCTTTTTCAATAGGAGAGAGAGAGAGAAAATGTCTGCTCCAAGCTGTTGCGCATGCAAAACTCTGCTGGCACCCAACCATCCACTGACGCGATGTGACCCTTCTCGCTAATTTGTCAGAATAAAAGCCTGAAACTATGTCTAAAAACTGTTCACACCATGTGGAAGCCATAGGAAAAGGAATCTGGTTGATATCCATTTAAATGGAGGGAATGCATGCAATGGAACAAGGAGATTAGTTTCTCTTAGGCATTTTTCTCAGGTTTTCACCTGCAATATCAGTTCTGTTATACTCACAGACAATATTTTGACAGTTTTGGAAACTTTAGAGTGTTTCCTATCCTAATCTGACAACTATATGTATATTCTAGATTCTAGGCCTGAGAAATAGGCAGTTTCATTTGGGTACGTTTTTCACCCAAACATCAAAATACTGCCCCCTACACTCAACAGGTTAACGAGACATTTGTGGAGTGGTTCAAAAACAAGTTTTAATGACACCAACCTAAGTGTATGTAAACCTCCGATTTCAACTGTATATCACAGCGTAGCCATCTAGATATCACTGTGATACAGTTTACTCAATGGGGAGTACATGATTGAGTAAAGCCAGTTTGTCTACATTTTCGGATGACTCAACACTATATAATTTAGCTACTACATCTAGTGAATTCAGTCAACACTTAACAAAGAACTGAAGTTAGTTTCAGAATGGGTGGTAAGAAATAAGTTAGTCCTGAATACTTCAAAAACTAAAAGCATTTTATTTGGGACAAATCATTCACTAAACCATAACCCTCAACTAAATCTTGTAATAAATAATGTGGGAATTGAGCAAGTTGAGGTGACTAAACTGCTTGTAGTAACCCTGGATTGTAAACTGTCATGGTCAAAACATATTGATACAACAGTAGCTATGGTGGGGAGAAGTCTGTCCATAAAAAAATGCTGCTCTGCCTTCTTAACAACACTATCAACAAGGCAGGTCCTACAGGCCCTAGTTTTGTCGCATCTACTGTCCAGTCATGCGGTCAGGTGCCACAAAGAAGGACCTCGGAATTTTACAATTGGCAGCATGGCTGGCCCTTAAATGTACACAGAGAGCTAACATGAATAATACGCATGCCACCAAGGGTCTCTTTACAATCCCAAGTCAAGAACAAACTATGAGAGGCGAACAGTACTACATAGAGACATGGCTACATGGAATCCTATTCCACATCAGGTAACTGATACAAGCAGTAGAATCAGATTTATAAACCAGATAAAAATACACCTTATGGAACAGCAGGGACTGTGAGAGACACACACACACACACAGGCACAGACACACATACACATGATAAAGACATGCACTCTGCACACACGTGCACATGGATTGTGTATTGTAGATATGTGGTAGTAGAGTAGAGGCCTGAGGGAACACACGTAATGTGATGTGAAAAGTGTTATGAAATGTAATGTCGCAATATTTTAAGTTGCACACTACCGGTCAAAAGTTTTAGAACACCTACTCATTCAAAGGTTTTTCTTAATATTTACCTTTTTCAACATTGTAGAATCATGTAGTAACCAAAAAAGTGTTAAACAAATCAAAATATATTTTATATTTGAGATTCTTCAAATAGCCACCCTTTGCATTGATGACAGCTTTGCACACTCTTGGCATTCTCTCAACCAGCTCCATGAGGTAGTCGCCTGGAATGCATTTAAATTAACAGGTGTGCTCTGTTGAAAGCTAAATTTGTTGAATTTCTTTCCTTCTTAATGCGTTTGAGCCAATCAGTTGTGTTGTGGTATATAGAAGATAGCCCTATTTCGTAAAAGACCAAGTCCATATTATGTCAAGAACAACTCAAATAAACAAAGAGAAACAACAGTCTATCAATACTTTAAGACATGAAGGTCAGTCAATGCGGAAAACTTCAAGAACTTCAAGTTTCTTCAAGTGCAGTCGCAAAAATCATCAGGCACTATGATGAAACTGTCTCTCATGAGGACCGCTACAGGAATGGAAGACCCAGTTACCTCTGCTGCAGAGGATAAGTTCATTAGAGTTACCAGCATTAAAAATTGCAGCCAAAAAAATCTTAACAGAGTTCATGTAACAGACACATCTGTGTGAATCAGGCCTATGGTCTGGAGTCCAAACTGGAGATTTTTGGTTCCAACCGCCGTGTCTTTGTGAGACGCGGTGTGGATGAACGGATGATCTCTGCATGTGTATTTCCCACCGTAAAGCATGGAGGAAGAGGTGTTGGTGTGGGAGTGCTTTGCTGGTGACACTGTCTGTGATTTATTTAGAATTCAAGGCACACTTAACCAGCATGGCTACCACAGCAATCTGCAGCAATTCGCCAGCCCATCTGGTTTGGGCTTAGTGGGACTATCAATTGTTTTCAACAGGACAATGACGGAACACACCTCCAGGCTGTTTAACACTTTTTTGGTTACTTCATGACTCCATATGTGTTATTTCATAGTTTTGATGTCTTCGCTATTATTCTACAATGTAGAATATAGTATAAATAAACCCTTGAAAGAGTGTGCTCTAAAACGTTTGACCGGTAGTGTAAATAACTGTCTTAATGTTACTGAACCCCAGGAAGAGTATCTGCTACCTTGGCAGCAGCTAATGCGGATCCTTAACGCAAATACAAACATATGAATGGCAACCACATCGGGATTTAGCTGTCAAAACCCTGTGTGATTGGGTTCATTTGGCTCTCAGCAGTGCAACATAAGCCATCGTTTCACAGGCCAGGAGTGTCCATATAGCCTCTCTTCCCGAACCATTTGTTTAATTTAAACAATATTGTTCCATAATGATACCGTATTAACTAAACCCGTTCACTTTACCAGTAGTATGCAAACATCTGGTGGCACAAAAAGAAAGGAAAATGTTGTGAATCTGGTAAAGTAATCTGTGGTATTGAGTAATGCTATAGCAATGTTATATTAGTTTAGCTATGGTTTGAAGTAATGTGTATCTAGCTCAGTGGTTCTCAACTGGGTTTTATCCTCGGGACCCAAATTGAACTAATATTCGCATCGCAATAAATTATCGGCAAAATACAATCTGGAAAAATGTCACGTGTGCTCCTGTCTGTGCTTTGTTCGTGTTTCTTGTTTTGTTCATTTGTTTATTAAATGATGCACTCCCTGAACTTGCTTCCCGACTCCCAGCGCACACGTTACGAAAACTATTTTAATGCTATAATGATAGTACATTTAGAAATTAACATGACAAGGGAACAACATTCCCACCTCTTTCATTGTCAATAATACAATTATGCCCAATGTTAATAAACTCAGTGGTCTGAGACCCAAATAGCACTGCTAATAGCTTGAAAATTCTACAATTTAATTAAGAAAAAAAATAGTTTATTATCTTTTCTACACCCTTTCTACCTGAAGTTCTTCATTGAGGTTTAGACGCGAGCATTCTTTCATAAAAATATGTAAAACACGTTTTTTTTCCTTCCTCAGACTTCTTTCAAAACAAATTTAGGTCGTGACCCACCAGTTGAGAACCACTTCTTAGACCGGCCTCGTCACCATTTGAAAAGGTTTTTAAAATGCATTTCATGAAGTTGTTATTATCTAAACCACATGTGTGGTTGGATAACGTGCACTACTCCATTGTCATGCATAGCTATCTACTAGTTTAGGTGTTCCTGACCTTAATGGTTTGCTACAGAGTTGGTTGCTCAGGTTCAAGACAGGCATGGTGAGTTAGATAATATAATAATAATATAATAATAATAATATATGCCATTTAGCAGACGCTTTTATCCAAAGCGACTTACAGTCATGTGTGCATACATTCTACGTATGGGTGGTCCTGTTACAAGCGCCATGCTCTACCAACTGAGCTACAGAAGGACCATTAGTGTGTAGTTCACTGATGCTTTCAGTCTCCCTGATTAGTTCTAATCATGTTCTATTTGATGTTTCTCTGTTTTTTAAACGAATGTAAATGTTTTTGTGCAATCATGGGTCCTCCTTATTTCCATGGTGGTGGGTTAAAATTCCAAGCCCTTTTTGGAGAGACCCATAGTATTTGTTTTTGGACTGATTTTTGTAAGTCGTTGAATGGACCTGGCTGGCGTGATCTCCAAGAAGCAGACTGCGGTGGAGGTGTTGTGGGATTATCTGAGGAGTTTAGGGTGGCCTGAGCCCAATGGCGGGAGCAGAGGGTAGACCTCCAGTTGCTGATGTGAGCCGTGGAGGAGCTGCTGTCGTGGAGGAGCTGCTGTCGTGGAGGAGCTGCTGTCGTGGCCTCATTAGTGGCGTCGTCCTGGGAAGGTGGAGGTTTCCCCAGTAGTCCAGAGGTGCCCATGTCCCAACCTGGGCTACAGCTCATAAAATCCCAGGATCTGCTTGTATTGCAGAGGCTGAGTGTATGTGTGTGTGTGACCTGAAAGTGGAAGGAGTTCCGACCATATGCGATGGTATTCAGCAGTTGTACATGAAGGATCAGTCTTATGAGTGGGAGAGTCAGCAGCCATTTGTGTCAAGTTGGAACTTTATAAACATTTGGGTTTTCAGTGACTGACTAATTCTCTGCAGCGCTCGCCACTGCGTTTTCAAGCTGGTGAAGGGGAGAGTAAATTGAAGATTGCAATAAAATGCCATCACTTATACCTTTTTTTAATGTGTGATTGTGTTAATTGGGACCAAAACTATTTAATTATTCAAACCATTCCATATACATGAACCATCAACTTCATTCACATTTACCATCAACTTAATTCTCAACAGTCAGTCGATTTGAGTGTTTTCAGGTGTGTTGGCCACACCTGATCTTTTTTAATTTTTTTATTTAACCTTTAGTTAACTCGGCAAGTCAGTTAAGAACCAAATCTTATTTACAGACGGCCTACCGGGGAACAGTGGGCAGAACGACAGATCTGTCTGTACCTTTTACCTGGTCAGCCTTTCGGTTACTGGCTCTATGCTCTAACCTGCTGCCCCAAAAAAACTTTAATGGTTTGTGTCTTGAAATGTGGTCTGTTTGAACAGTGGGAGAAGAAAATGTTTGGAAGAGTTAGTAGACATGCTATATGCTCTGCAGGGATGTTCTTTGTTGTTATAACCATACGTTTTATAGCCTAATAAATATTTATTGAATTCTGACCAATTTACATACGGGTGAATGACCCCTGCAACACATGTAATATGTATAAATTATTAACTCTTGCTGACGGAGAGATTAGGTTGGTTCGGAGCATATAACCTAACTAAAAAGGCATGTGTAGTCTAGGCTATTCTCATTTGAACTCCCATGTAAACAGGTGTTTTTACCTTTTTGGAATAGCCCATAGCTGGCTGAGCGTGGGGGCAAATAAGAGTGTTCTATGTTTCTAGATGTGGCATCCTCGGCTCGCGGGTTCCTTCTCCCTCGCAGATGGTTAGCAAGCCATCGAAATGCTGAGAGTTGGATTGCTAGCCCTGCCCAACTACCAATCATATCGGTGTAATAACCCCAGAAATGCGCAATAACACAAGTTTCACTAGCTATGGTTTCCGGTAAAGCATATCAACTACAAAACAGTGTAGGTGTTTGTGTTGCCAGGTGATTTTTCAAGGCTGAGGGGGAAAAAAGGTGCATTCACAGTGCTGCAAACACCCTCACAGAAACAGATGCTGCTCGTGCCGCTGGATCTTGAGTTTCACACACTGAAGGGCTGGATAGGACAAGTCCTCCAGCTACCCGGTAAAGATGGCCAACGGGAGTAACATGACCACATAAACGAATAAACTGACCGAGAGGCAGGATAGCTCAATGCCCGGTAACATTAGCTAAGAAAACACAGAAGATATCCTTTTGCCTCAGCTCAGTCCTGGCTAGGTCGCCAACGAAGAAGCATCGCTACAGAATACATTTAATTGGACACATCAGCGACGTAAGAATATAAATCGTTTCAGCCTTTACTTACCGCTCTGCCATTTTACCGGTCGTTCCCAATTAAAATCCGTTAGTAATAATAATCCCCACAACGTCATCCATGTTGCCAAAATCGCTGTCTCCGCAGTCACCGAACTACTACTGTAGCTCTCTCCTCGATGGAATATGGTGCACGAACTCTCTCCGAGCACGCAATGCCCGCTTCTCCGTCACTGAGCTGACGTCACCCAGTTTCAACCAAGAGCGTCCGAACTGCGTTTCCATAGCAGCACGGAAATGCCAGGATTCCGACTCCCGAGTCTAGAAATAAGTATTAATCGTCTGATAGAATGAACCAACAACAACCCGCAACAAAATATGTGACAATAAGGTCGAGACCTCTTGTCAAAGTCCGTAATTCTCAAGGAAAACCTGTCCAAACACAAAACAGAAGTAATTCAGCCATTAATTTATGAATTCATTCAACTTTCATCCATAGGCCTGTTGCAATGACTGACTGTACTGTGTCGACTTTCCCACCGAATTTAAACATTTTTAAATACCTTATTTGGTAGTTTATCGCAAGTTATGCTATGTATCTTCAGACATATGAATCCGCGATCGCTTTTTGCTATAGTGGGGTACATCAATCTGGTATAAACGCATTTGTTCTCAACTCGGGGAGTAAGAGACCGAGCGCTCTGAGTGGGGCTGGATTGCTGCTAATGATGGGCATCTGCTGCTCTGTGTCTGGAGCCTGAAGAGTGTGAAAGCAACGCCCCCTAGTGTTCATGTGGGTTACAGACAACTCCACAGCCCTGATTGCAAAATGGCAATTTGCTTCAAACCTAGTGCTCTGGCTGCATTTACACAGGCAGCTCAATTCTGATCTTTATTCGACGAATTGGAATAAGCTGATCTGATTGGTCAAAAGGACAATTAGTGAAAAAAATATCTGAATTGGGCTGCCTGTGAAAACATACTTCATGATTTCTTCAGAGTCATCAAACGAGCAAAAGGATAATATAGGAATAAGGTGGAATCATATTGCATAGGCTCCGAAGCCATCGTATGTGGCACCGACCCAGAAGATTGGGTGAATTCACTCTCAGAGGCCGACGAGAGTAAGGTCTTTAATCAGGTCGACACCAGCAAGGCCACGGGGCCCGACGGTATTCCAGGGCGCATTCTCAGAAAATATGCAGAACATCTGCCAGGCATATTCACTGTAATTTTCAACCTCTCTTCGTCCCAGTCTGTAATTGTCATGACTTCTGCCGAAGTCCGTCCCTCTCCTTGTTCAGGCGGCGTTCGGCGTCACCGGCTTTCTAGCCATCCCCGCTCCATTTTCTATGATCCATTTGTTTTGTCTTGTTCCATTCACACCTGGTTTGCATTCCCCAATCACACTACATGTATTTATTCCTCTGTTCCCCGTCATGTCTTTGTGTGAAATTATTTATGTATTATGTCTTGTACGCACTAGGCTAAGCGTTTGTTATTTTCCGTGTGTTTTCACAAAGCTTATTTGTATTGTTATACATTTATGTTGTGTGACTATTGTGCGCGCTATACACTTTGCCTTGTTGGCTGGAGGAGTTTTTTTTCGTAGTCTGTATATCTCTCCTGCCGTAATGAAGTGTGCGCCTGTTCACAACTCTCTGCTCTCCTGCACCTGACTTCACCTCAAGTGCGCACCCGCCTGACAGTAATCCGCACATTTTAAAATGACCACCATCATTCCTGTTCACAAGAATTCTAAGGCTTCATGCCACATCTGTAATCATGAAGTGCTTTGAAAGGCTGGTTATGGCACGCATCAAATCCATCATCCCAGATACCTCTTGACCCCCTCCAATTTGCATACCAACCCAACAGATCCATAGATGACGCAATCTTAACTGCTCTCCCCACTGCCCTCACCCACCTAGTTAAAAGGAATACCTACAGTTGAAGTCGGAAGTTTACAAACACTTAGGTTGGAGTCATTAAACCTTTTTCAACCACTCCACAAAATTCTTGTTAACAAACTATAGTTTTGGCAAGTCAGTTAGGACATCTATTTTGAGCATGACACAAGTAATTTTTTCAAAAATTGTTTACAGGCAGATTATTTCACTGTATCACAAAGTGTAATTCACTGTATCACAATTCCAGTGGGTCAGAAGTATACATACACAAAGTTGACTGTGCCTTTAAACAGCTTGGAAAATTCCAGGAAATTATGTCATGGCTTTAGAATATTCTGATAGGCTAATTGACATAATTTGAGTGTACCTGTGGATGTATTTCAAGGCCTACCTACAAACTCAGCGCCTCTTTGCTTGACATCATGGGAAAATAAAAATAAATCAGCCAAGACCTCAGAAAGGAAATTGTAGACCTCCACAAGTCTGGTTCATCCTTGTAAGCAATTTTCAAATGCCTGAAGGTACCACGTTCATCTGTACAAACAATAGTACGCAAGTATAAATACCATGAGATCATGGACCACCCATACGTAGAATGTATGCACACATGACTGTAAGTCGCTTTGGATAAAAGCGTCTGCTAAATGGCATATATTATTATTATTATATACCACTGAGGATGGAGATGCTATCTGTCTCCGAGAGATGAACGTACTTTGGTGCAAAAAGTGCAAATCAATCCCAGAACAACAGCAAAGGACCTTGTGAAGATGCTCGAGGAAACGGGTACAAAAGTATCTATATCCACAGTAAAACGAGTCCTATATCGATATTCCTTGAAAGGCCGCTCAGCAAAGAAGAAGCCACTGCTCCAAAACCGCCATAAAAAAGCCGGACTCTCGTTTGCAACTGCACATGGGGACAAAGATCGTACTTTTGGGGAAAATGTCCTCTGGTCTGATGAAACAAAAATAGAACTGTTTGGCCATAATGACCATCGTTATGTTTGGAGGAAAAATGAGGAGGATTGCAAGCCGAAGAACACCATCCCAAACGTGAAGCACGGGGGTGGCAGCATCATGTTGTGGGGGTGCATTGCTGCAGGAGGGACTGGTGCACTTCATTTCAAATAGATGGCATCATGAGGGGGAAAAATTATGTAGATATATTGAAGCAACATCTCAAGACATCCGTCAGGAAGTTAAAGCTTGGTTGCAAATGGGTCTTCCAAATGGATATTTGTACTGACTCTACACACACGCACACCCACTCACTCACATACAATCATCATATGCGCTACTGCTACTCTGTTTATTATATACTATACATATCTACCTCTTTCACTCCTGTTACGTTCCCCAGTTTCTGTGTTGTCTTTTGTGTATTTGAGTGTGTGTGTTTCAGGAGATGGCTTCCTGAAATCCCCCGGCAGGTGATTGGTCGACCCCACAATTAATTGGAAAGCTGACCCCGCCCCCTCGTCAGGACGCAGCTGTCTCCAATTTCCAATGCCTTCAGAAGCTATAAAAGCCAGTGTTCTGTTGTTCAGGTGAGAGATGGATTGTGATATAGTTCATGGCTGAGGGAGGCGGTTCATGGCTGAGGGAGGCGGTTCATGGCTGAGGGAGGCGGTTCATGGCTGAGGGAGGCGGTTCATGGCTGAGGGAGGCGGTTCATGGCTGAGGGAGGCGGTTCATGGCTGAGGGAGGCGGTTCATGGCTGAGGGAGGCGGTTCATGGCTGAGGGAGGCGGTTCATGGCTGAGGGAGGCGGTTCATGGCTGAGGGAGGCGGTTCATGGCTGAGGGGTCTAGCATGTTGGTCGTTGGTATGTACTATGTTAGTAGTTGTTGGTAGCAGCTTTAGTATGTTCTGTGTTTGTTGCTTTGTCAGAGCTTTAATGGCCTGAGATTTTTTTCTCAGTTTTGTTGTGAAGTGGATTGTTTAATTTGTTCCCAGGGGGGAAGGGGAAGGCACCTAGGGAGTGCTTAGGCAAGAGGCCCGCGGGCATACATATGCCCGTAGTATATTCACTGTCTAGGCACACTAGGTAAGACCTGGGCGGACCACCCCCTGTATTTTGGTTAGGGCACCAGGTAGTGGGGAGGCAGGTAAGGTAGGAGAGGGGGCTTTGAGATGTACTTTCTATGCTTTGGTTCCGTCCAGCCCCTTTTCCCATATTACCGTGTGGCGGAACAAATTCTTAGTAAGCGGTGAATTCTGCCGCACTTACAGTCCATACCTCTTTCGCTTCATGTTGAGTTGTAGCAGGGTGTTGCGTTCCCACTTCACAGAGGTGTGCGTAACACTCCAGTATCCCTGCACATTGTAAAGATGGTATTGACGTGTATATAGTATGCTTTCTCGTGTTCTCTTTCTATTTTTGTGTTCGTTCTACCTTATGCAATACTGAACAAAAATCAAACGCAACATCTAAAGTGTTGGTTTCATGAGCCAAGTGAAAAGATCCCAGAAATGTTCCATATGCACAAAAAGCTTGTTTCTCTCAAATTTTGTGCACAAATTTGGTTACATCCCTGTTAGTAAGCATTTCTCCTTTGCCAAGATAAACCATTTACATGACAAGCGTGGCATATCAAGAAGCTGATTAAACAGCATGATCATTACACAGGTGCACCTTGTGCTGGGGACAATAAAAGGCCACTATAAAATGTGCAGTTTTGTCACAACTCAATGCCACAGATGTTGGAGTGTGCAATTGGCATGCTCACTACAGGAATATCCACCAGAGCTGTTGCCAGAGAATTGAATGTTAATTTCTCTACCGTAAACTGCCTCCAACGTCATATTAGAGAATTTGGCAGTACGTCCAGCCAGCCTCACAACCATAGACCACGTGTCACCACGACAGCCCAGGTGTTCCACCTCTGGCCTCTTCACCTGTGGGATTGTCTGAGACCAACCACCCAGACAGATGAAACAGCAATATTTCTGTATGTAATAAAGCCCTTTTGTGAGGAAAAACCAACTCTGATTGGCTGGGCCTGGTTCCCAAGTGGGTGGGCCTATGCCCTCCTAGGCAAACCCATGGCTGTGCACCTGCCCAGTCATGTGAAATGCATAGATTAGGGCCTTATTTATTTTAATGGACATATTTCCTTATATAAACAGTAATTCAGTAAAATCGTTGAAATTGTTGCATGTTGTGTTTAAATTTTGTTCAGACTATTTTCAGTTTAACATTGTTAATGATTACTGCATTGTGTTTACAGCTAGCAAGAAAGGCATTTCACTGTACTTGTGCATATGACATTAAAACTTGAGTATTTGGGGTGTATGATACTTTTGGTAAATAAACTTCAATAATCCATTAATTTAACATAAAATGTGCCAAATCGGTGTGCATTTCAATTAAGAGAATCCCTCTCTCGTCCTCTGTTTCCCTTCATCTGTATTGATCGGAAATAACTGGACAGTTGAAAGCAAATCCCTTGTAAAGATCCACCACATTGCTTTCACCTTTCCTGATCTATTCTTCTAATTAGTGCAAATGAGGGATGAAGGCCTAACTACTGAGATGCACCAAAAATGATCTATTATATTCACAAGCGTGGGATGGCAACTCTAACGACGGAAATACGTGTCCTCAACAAGGGGGGTCGATTCATCTCGCCCGGGCACACGTGTAGGCGTGTTTCACACCTGCATAAACCAGGCACGGTGCCCCACTCTGTCCGAGGGCGAAATCGGCTCAAAACATTAACTCATTAACTAGTCATGAGTAGGATACTGTGTTTTCACACGCAAAAGTGATCGCTTTTGATAGAAACGCTTTATATGCCTTCCCAGTGAAAACTATTTTGAAAATTAAAAGATTGATTTTATGGAAAAGATAAATATGTTTCTGGATGATTCACCAGGCTGTTTTGTTGCCAAACATGACAGTAGCTCAGATTACTGTTCGATTCAATTCGCCCCAGGCCCAGACCATTCTAGCCAATGAGAGGGAAGATACGCGTCGTTATACTCAACATTGCCAGAATGCCACGTGCATCCATTTATATCAGTATATGTTTAACAGTTTAAACATTACGAAACTTATATTTATTTATTTTTTAAATCTCACGTAATTCTACTCTCATATACCTCCTTACAAAAAACGGTTTCTCTCACGTAGACAGATTTTGGCAGAATAAATCCTATCGACTCGCCTGTTCCTTTCTGCATGCACTCACCCTGATTAGAAGTGTAAAACAACACCTGTAGATTTCTCAGTCCATCACACCTGCACATTTAATTATCCCAACCTAAATCTGGCCACGGCTTCTTGCCAGACTACAGTTTACCTGGAGGAGAAGACGGACCGTTGTATTTGCCCTGGGAGGGTGTTGAGATGGAAGATCTGGAACTGAGAGAGGCGCAGAGAGAATACTTGGATTTTCTGGATGACAATGTAAGTACAGAGGATAGTAGAATGTGTTACATAAAAATCAATCAAAAGTGCGGCTATTAATGTGAGGCAATGTAAGATGTGTTGCTTATTTATTTTGTAGCAAGATCAAGGAGTTTATCATGAGAGGGTCAGAAGTATGGTGTCAGAAAACCGGTGCCGCCTCATCGTGAACATCAACGACCTGAGAAGGAGGAACGAGAAGCGGGCCAAAGCGTGAGTATAGACCCTGACAAACAACAACCCAGTTGTTACTCGAGTTTTCCCACGTTAGACATGAGTGAAGAGGAAAGTCCCCCATCTTTTGGAGGGCAGTGTAAATATTTAACCTTTTTTTTTGACACAGCTAAATGTTTTTCAGGCCTTAGCCTTGATTAGGGTTTTAACCTCTCATTGTACATATCGAATCATGGTTATACCTTTACAAATTGTCAGTGCTATCTGAGATCCTTACAACGTCCATAATCTTGATATTAAATGTAAATTTCAATTAGGCAGAGAGATTAAATGTAAAGTCAAATGGGGGGGGGGGGACTTCCCAAAGATACCTAATAGCACGTATCATTTCAAAATGCCCCCCCCCCCCCTATAGGTTCAGAGATCAATCACAATGTGATTCGAAGAAAACGTGCAACAACCGGTTTTTCAGTTTTCAGGGGAAATGGAAGAGCCAGTGACACAACTTCTGTGTTTGACCACTAAACCCACAGGTGCAACATTGAGACTTCCTGGAAGGCTTGAGTAACAGACCAGGTTTTGAGAAGTGAAAAATTCCTCCTCAGTTAAGTTTTGCCAAATCTGAAGGCATAACCTAGATTCAAGCCAATTTCATAAGTAGTTGAACATGCAACAACCGGTTTTTCAGTTTTCAGGGGAAATGGAAGAGCCAGTGACACAACTTCTGTGTTTGACCACTAAACCCACAGGTGCAACATTGAGACTTCCTGGAAGGCTTGAGTAACAGACCAGGTTTTGAGAAGTGAAAAATTCCTCCTCAGTTAAGTTTTGCCAAATCTGAAGGCATAACCTAGATTCAAGCCAATTTCATAAGTAGTTGAACATGTTATTACTCCAAACTTGTGAAAGTGACAAACTGACATGTTTTAATTTTAGGCAAAAATTACTTTTATATCAAAGGAATGCCTTTGATTTGATGGCCTGCAAGTGTAGTTTGGCTCAAGATGCTTGTTAGACCCGACAGACTATGTGTTTCTACCATGAGCTTTGCTAGCCAACTCACAATGACTACAAGTGAGATCAGGGATTCTATTGGAAAATCTGTTTTATCCCATCATACTGTACAGCCTTTGTTAACAAGGCAACATATCTTTACTCCACATTTACAGGATTGGTTGAACAGTGCAAGAAAAAAAGTGGCCCTAAACCCATTTTTTAATTGGAAATTATCCCACCCCAACCATGTGAAAAAAAATAACAGTATTTCTGATTGTCTTAACTCTCTATATACTTTTAATGTGGGGCTGTGACAGTTAGTTGCAAAAGAGAGACATAATGTCTTAATTCACCACTACTAATGAAATGGGTGTGCTTGATGCATGTTAAGGTTGCGCTTCTAAATCAGGGGGCGTGGTTGTTAATCTCTGCGTTCACATCCAATCTGGATCGATATTTGGTTTTAATGCAGGTGATGCTTTCAAAACTACAAGGTAGAATCATGTCAATTATCTTCAGCTCGGAGCTCTAGCAAAGGGGCCCAAGATCCTGAGTTGGAATGCCCAGTTGAATGACAATTCAAAATGATTTTTCCCAGTCGGACCCCCCAGAGTTCCCAGTTAGTGACCCATGAATGTGTTGTCTGCAGCATTCAGTCACATGACAGCTTGTTTAGCTGTTCAATTTAATTTACCAGTATGTCAAATGGAAAGTAGGTCCCAAAATGGTCTTTCCTAGCATTGGAGGTGAGCAGCCATTGCTCATGTGGGACGCTTACTGATGCTGTTTTCTGTTAGAAACATGCACAGCCGAGGGAAGGGGGCATGGTTCGCATTTGAAATACTCTCTCTTCAATAAGTATTCTTTCCTCTGAATCCACTGATGCGGTCGCTCGTCTGTTGAATGTTTTTTTATTTCCCCTGCATGCTTGCGTTCAGTTCGTTCAGTTTATCAAATACACTGCCGTAAAAAAAAGTACACTGAACAAAAATATAACCTCAAATGAAATAAAATATCCCAGAAATGTTCCATATGCACAAAAAGCTTGTTTCTATAAAATTGTGTGCACCAATGTGTTTACGTCTCTGTTAGAGTATTTCTTATTTGCCAAGGTAATCCATCCACCTGACAGGTATGGCATATCAAGAAGCTGAATAAACAGCATGAACATTACACAGGTTCACTTTGTGCTGGGGACAATAAAAGGCCACTCTAAAATATGCAGTTTTGTGATACATGTCATCCAAAAAGTTAGACTTTTGAATCATCTGTCCACAGAACATTCTTCCAAGATTCTTGATGATCATCCAGGTGCTTCCAGGAGCTGTTTGGTGAACTTGAGTCAACTTTTTGGATGACATGGGTCTCATTATGCCTGGCAAAAAAACAAACACTGCATTCAACAGTAAGAACCTCATACCAACAGTGAAGCTTGGTATTGTGATGGTTTGAGGATGCTTTGCTGCCTGAGGATGCTTTGCTGCCTCAGGACCTGGAAGACTTTCCTTAATAGAAGGAACCATGTATTCTGCTCTGTATCAGAGCATTCTACAGGAGAATGTCAGGCCATCCGTCTGTGATCTGAAGCGCAGCTGGGTCATGCAGCAAGACAATTATTCTAAACACACAATCAAGTCTACATGAAAATGGCTAAAAGGCAACAAATTAGAAGTTTTGGAATGGCGTAATAAAAGTCCAGACCTTATCCCAATTTGAGATGTTGTGCAGGACTTGAAACGAGCGGTTCATGCTTGAAAACACACAAATGTTGCCGAGTTACAGCAGTTCTGCATGAGTGGGCCAAAATTCCTCCACAGCGACATGACTCAACTACTACATTAAGCGTTTGGTTGAAGGTGGCACAACCAGTTGAGGGTAAGGGGGCAATTACTTTCCCCACACAGAGCAATTGGGTGTTGCATTACTTTGTTTGTCATTGTTATTTGTTCCCTATCTAATATTAGGTTTTAGTTGGAGATCTGATAACATTCAGTATCAAAAATATGCGGAAGTTAGAAAGGGGGCAAATACTTTTTCACGGCACTGTATCTCTGTTACATAGGCAAGGATACATTTTGTCATGACAGTCAACCAAGTCTGTCTTTTTTAACCTCCGTTGTGAATGACAACTGATCCCCTCTCAATGTGAAAAATCTGTCCAACACTCCTCGATAACCACCAAGTGTGAAAT
Source organism: Oncorhynchus gorbuscha (assembly GCF_021184085.1). Classification (NCBI taxonomy): domain Eukaryota; kingdom Metazoa; phylum Chordata; class Actinopteri; order Salmoniformes; family Salmonidae; genus Oncorhynchus; species Oncorhynchus gorbuscha. Next base: position 20,779,374 of record NC_060187.1, on the reverse strand, counting down.
ATATTTATATAAAATATAAATACAACCATTTGGATGACTGGATGTCAGACTATCCCGCAGGTGAAGAAGCCGGATGTGGAGGTCCTGGGCTGGCGTGGTTACACGTGGTCTGGGGTTCATTCCTGTAGTGAGCATGCCAATTGCACACACTCTCAAAATGTGAGACATCTGTGGTGTTGTGTGACAAAACTGCACATTATAGTGGCCTTGTATTGTCCCCAGCACAATGTGCACCTGTGTAATGATCATGCTGTTTAATCAGCTTTTTGATATGCCACACCTGTCAGATGGATGTATTATCTTGGCAAAGGAAATAAACAAATGTGTGCACAAAATTTGAGAGAAATAAGCTTTTTCTGCATATGGAACATTTCTGGGAACTTATTTCAGGTCATGAAACATGGGACCAACGCTACATGTTGTGTTCATATTTTGTTCAGTAAAGAACTGTGGATGCCAAGTGGTGAACTGTCATGTTCTGCTAACATCGCCACATAGTTTTGCCAACAGACATGCGCAATGGATGTGGTTTGATGTAGTTCTAATGCAGCAGGTAACTTCGATTGTTATCGGAGTTCTGTGCTCAGCTCTTTTGCCACTAGTTCCTCTCGGTGTATCGTACAATGCTTCCATATGGCAGAGGGAGACGCAACTAGTGTAGCCGTCTGCCCGCCATAGATGGATCCCTATCTGTGCAAAAGCCTACCATTCGATTCCATGGCATCTGTTTTTCATCAATATAGCCTCGCAGCACTCTGAACATCCAATCTCCTGTGTCGTTCCATGCTCGGAAATTGTGAGAGAACGATGTGTCCTCCTGAATAGCATCCTCGGACATGTATAGCGATTTTGGTGGGGACCTATGCATGGGCATCTCGGCCCTCAAAGCTATCGTCCATTTGTAGAGCATAAGCCGGGGAGTTTCTGATTGCTAGCAAAAGCATAAATTCTTACAAAGGTGTTGCTGTGAGTTTGTGCATCTGCCTCCCCACACATGGTGAAAACAATCTCATTAGTGGCTGGTTATCAGTCTCTGCAATAGTGTCATCGTGTAGTGTGAATGATACAAGTGCAACGGTCAAGTGTGGCCTTTTCCCATGATCTAAGGGCTCTCTCTGGTTGAATTTTACATTTGATTAATTTTCATTCAGATTAAGGTTAACCAGAATATTATGTATTTCTTTTTCAGGATTTTGGAAATTCTCACGACACCATTATCATATCAGGCGAACCCCTAGCTTGGGAACTGCTGAGTAACTGAGTTTCTTGTTCACTTAATTTTTCTCATCAATACATGCACCTTGTTGGAGAGCGAGGTAGCGGCGGTGTTCCATTCCCTTTATTGATCCTTGAGTGACAAATGCCAAGCGGTGGATAAAATGTTGTAATTGGTTTGAAGCCTGTATTCCTTATTTTGTTTAAAATAAATGAGAATTTGTTTCTAAAATATACTTTTAAATACTCTTTTCAGATTGCTGAAAGACTCCTTCAATGAACTCGTTGCTTTCCAAGGAGCTCTGAAGGACTTTGTTGCGTCCATCGACGCAACCTACGCCAAGCAGTTTGAGGAGTTCCATGTGGGGTTCGAGGGTAGCTTTGGAACCAAGCACGTGACCCCGCGAACCCTCGCGGCACGATATCTCGGGAACCTGGTTTGCGTGGAAGGAATCGTTACCAAGTGTAAGTATATAATGAATTTGAATGGCTCATTATCCAGTTGTATTCCGATTGATCAATTGACCATTCTTTACCACGCAACCTTTCTTGGTTCCTCCTTATTAGAATTACACTACTGCAATCCCATTCGACGGATAGGCTACTCAAAATAACTAACAGCCTGCATGTGTTTGTCATTGTGGTAGGTTCTCTGGTGAGGCCTAAGATCACCCGTAGTGTCCACTACTGTCCAGCCACTAAGAAAACCTTGGAGAGGAAGTACACTGACCTGACCTCCCTGGATGCTTTCCCTTCCAGCTCCATATACCCTACCAAGGTGTGTAACTGTGCAATTTTGAATGGTGCTCTATCCCTCCCCATGCTCTCCTATCTAGAACATTCCTGCCACAGATATCACACAAACAAACTCCTTTGCAACCTCTCTCCTTGGTCTATAGGATGAGGAGAACAACCCCTTAGAGACAGAGTTTGGGCTATGTGTCTATAAGGACCACCAGACCCTGACCATCCAGGAGATGCCTGAGAAGGCCCCTGCCGGACAGCTCCCCCGCTCTGTGGACATAATCGCTAACGATGACCTGGTCGACAAGGTCAAACCGGGCGACCGTGTTCAGATGGTTGGGATCTACCGCTGTCTGCCGGCTAAACAAGGAGGCTTCACCTCTGGCACCTTCAGGTGGGTGGGTGTGGGAACAGGTCTATATGTGTTCTGCTTCCAAATAGTTTTGATGAAGGGTTGGGGTAAATTTCAATTCAGGAAGTACATTTTTAAAAATCCTATTGCTTTTCAAGTATCATTTTTATTTTAGTGAACACAACCTTCTGTTTAATGCAGGACGATTCTGCTGGCCAATCACGTGAAGTGGATGAGTAAAGAAATCGTGCCGACCTTTTCTGCTGAAGATATTAATAAAATCAAGAAGTTCTGTAAAGCCCATTCTAAAGTAAGTCACTGACTCTAAAGCGTCTTGCATTGAACTCTGTTGGGAAACTCTACTACAGTATCTTGTGGTAAAGCATTTTAAATTACGATAAAGGTGTTGTATACAATCAGACGATCGGATCACTTCTTGGCATGCAAACTGTTACATCACATTTGGTATACAGTGCATTCGGAAAGTATTCAGATCCCTAGACTTTTTCCACATTGTTACATTAGACTTATTCTAAAATTGATTAAATGTTTTTCCTCAATCTACACACAACTCCATATTGACAAAGCAAAAACAGGATTTTAGACATTTTTGCAAATGTATTACAAATAAACTGAAATATCACATTTACGTAAGTATTCATATCCTTTACTCAGTACTTTGTTGACGCACCTTTGGCAGTGATTACAGTCTTGAGTATTCTTGGGTATGATGCTACAAGCTGAGGCACACCCGCATTTGGGGAGTTTTTCCCATTCTCTGCAGATCCTCTCAAGCTCTCAGGTTGGATGGGGAGCGTTGGTGCACAGCTATTTTCAGGTCTCTCCAGAGATGTTAGCTCGGGTTCCACTCCGGGCTCTGGCTGGGCCACTCAAGGACATTCAGAGACTAGTCCTGAAGCAACTCCTGCATTGTCTTGGCTGTGTGCTTAGGGTTGTTGTCCTGTCGGGAAGTGAACCTTGGTCCCAGTCTGAGGTCCTGAGTGCTCTGGAGCAGGTTTTCATCAAGGATCGCTCTGTTCATCTTTCCCTTGATCCTGACTAGTCTCCCAGTCCCTGCCGCTGAAAAATATCCCCACTGCATGACGCTGCCATCACCATTCTTCACCGTAGGGATGGTGCCATGTTTCTTCGAGACGTGACACTTCGTATTCAGGCCACAGAGTTAAGTCTTGCTTCCATCAGACCAGAGAATCTTGTTTCTCCTAGTCTTAGTCCTTTAGGTGCCTTTTGGCAAATTCCAAGCGGGCTCTCATATGCCTTTTACTGAGATGTAGCTTCCATCTGGCCACTACCATAAAAGCCTGATTGGTGGAATGCTGCAGAGATGGTTGCCTTTCTGGAAGGTTCTACCATCGCCACAGAGGAACTCTAGAGCTCTGTCAGTGACCATCAGGTTTTGGTCACCTCCCTGACAATGGCCCTTCTCCCGTGATTGCTAAGTTTGGCCAGGCAGCCAGCTCTAGGAAGAGTCTTGGCGGTTCCAAACTTCTTCCATTTAAGAATGATGGAGGCCACTCTTATTGGGTACCTTCAATGCTGCAGACATTTTTTGGTACCCTTTCCCAGATTTGTACCTCGACACAATCCTGTCTCGAAGCTCTAGTGACAATTACTTTAACCTCATGGCTTGGTTTTTGCTCTGACTTGTACTGTCAACTGTGGGACCTTATGTAGACAAGTGTGTGCCTTTCCAAATCATGTCCAATCAATTGAATTTACCACAGGTGTACTCCCAAGTTGTAGAAACATCTCCAGGATGATTAATGGAAACAGGATGCACCTGAGCTCAATTTCGAGTCTCATAACAAAGGGGCTGAAGACTTATGTAAATTAATTAGCAAAAATGACCAACCTGCTGTTGCTTGTCATTATGGGGTATGTCTAGATTGAGGATTTTTATTTCATACTTTTTTGAACAAGGCTGAAAAGTAACAAAATGTGGAAAAACGCAAAGGGTCTGAATGCACTGTGTACCAGTTGGCTCATTTGATACCAATGCTCTTCAGTCATACACATGTCAGTTTTCTGTGTCATGATTGTTTTCCAGGATGTGTTTGAGCATCTGAGCTGCTCACTGGCTCCCAGTATACATGGCCATGAGTACATAAAGAAGGCCATTCTGTGTCTCCTGCTGGGGGGCAACGAGACCAACCTGGAGAATGGGACACGTATCCGTGGAGACATCAACATACTGCTGATAGGTTAGTCGTATAGTCAACCACTACTATTGATGGGTTGGAGTAATTTTGAATACTTTTTTGTGGTCTCGCTCTATGGTTGTCCTGATTCTTCTCTGCAAGTGTACATCTGCACACTTCACGGGTCTAACCATGGTGGGAACTCCCTCTGGCTGGTGGGAACTCCCTCTAGCTGATGCTAACACCAATCCAATGCTTTCAAATCCATGACAGGAAGTGTGCAAGTGCACATCGGGATGTAGCTTAACATTGAACTCAATGCATGGCCTCTTCTGTTTGTCTCTAACCTGGTTGGTCCCTCTGGTCAGGTGACCCGTCGACGGCGAAGTCCCAGCTGCTGCGCTACGTCCTGCACACTGCTCCACGGGCCATACCAACTACAGGACGTGGATCAACTGGCGTGGGGTTGACCGCCGCTGTCACCACAGACCAGGAGACTGGTATGGAGACTATGTCATTTTTAATGATTGTGCTCTTGTTATTTGTCTGCATCCTGTTATTCCCGTAGAGAAAAATATCATTCTTGAAGCTGATACTCCTTCCTCTTCCACCTATTTACCATAATTATTATCCCACTCTGCATACCACTCACTCAATGCACACACTTCTGTTCATACCCTTTCTCGCTATGTCTCCATCCCTCTCACTTCCTCTCCAGGTGAGCGGCGGCTGGAGGCCGGGGCTATGGTGCTGGCAGACAGAGGAGTGGTGTGCATCGACGAGTTTGACAAGATGTCTGACATGGACCGCACAGCCATCCACGAGGTGATGGAACAGGGCCGTGTCACCATCGCCAAGGCTGGCATAATGGCCAGGCTCAATGCCCGCTGCAGTGTGCTAGCCGCCGCTAACCCAGTCTACGGCAGGGTGAGGCGAGCTAATGCTAACCCAGTCTGTCTTTACAATCTAAGACCATGTATAGTGCTGTGAAAAACCATTTGCCCCCTTTCTAATAAAGTGATCTTGAGTAAACAGAAAACATAACAATTACATATTTCATAAACAAATTTCTGCAACACCCATTGGCCCCTTACACTCGGAACTGTTGTGCCTCCTTTAGCTGCAATGACTGCAATCAAACGCTTCCTCGCGTCGCCGTGGAGGAATTTTGGCCCACTCTTTCGTGCAGAACTGCTGTAACTGGGGAACATTTGTGGGTTTTCAAGCATGAACTGCTCGTTTCAAGTCCTGCCTCAACATCTCAATTGGGATAAGGTCTGGACTTGGACTACGCCATTCCAAAACTTCTAATTTGTTGCCTTTTAGTCATTTTCATGTAGACTTGATTGTGTGTTTAAAATAATTGTCTTGCTGCATGACCCAGCTGCGCTTCAGATCACAGACGGATGGCCTGACATTGTCCTGTAGAATGCTCTGATACAGAGCAGAATTCATGGTTCCTTCTATTAAGGAAAGTCTTCCAGGTCCTGAGGCAGCAAAGTATCCCCACACACGTTGCTGATTTTAAAGCAGTTATGCATGGAAGAGTGGGACAAAATTCCTCCACAGCGATGTGAGAAACTGATCAACTACAGGAAGTATTTGGTTGCAGTCATTGCAGCTTAAGGTGGCAAAACCAGTTTGAGTTTAAGGGGGCAATTACTACTTCACACAAGGGAATTATGTTTTGCGTAACTTTAATTAGACAAATAAAACAATGACATTCTAATATTAGGATTTGGTTGAAGATCTGATTAACATTTGGTATTATAAAGGGGCAAATACTTTTTCACGGCACTGTATAACAGGATGTCACAGCTACTTGCCAATAATCCTCCATCTCAATAACTGGAATAAATAGACTTTCCTCACAGCCGCCTTAATGCACCGTCATTGGGCTCAACCTGGACAATGCTTTGCATAGATTCGCCAATCTTGATCACATAAGTCGATTTTTGGGATGCAAGTTAATTTGTAGGTTAGTAATTCTTTGTGCGGGTCAATCCATTTTTTACACACTGTTCATGTCTCTGTGACAACCTATGTGTTTTCTCATACCTTCCCTTACAGTACGACCAGTATAAGACTCCCATGGAGAACATTGGTCTGCAGGACTCTCTGTTGTCTCGGTTCGACCTTCTCTTCATTGTTCTGGACCAGATGGATGCAGACAGTGACAGGAAGGTCTCGGAGCATGTTCTACGCATGCACCGCTACAGAGCACCAGGGGAGCAGGAGGGAACAGGTGGGGTACGCTACTGACTAAATACACATGCTAATTCACCGCTACAGAGCACCAGGGGAGCAGGAGGGAACAGGTGGGGTACGCTACTGACTAAATACACATGCTAATGCACCGCTACAGAGCACCAGGGGAGCAGGGGGGAACAGGTGGGGTACGCTGCTGACTAAATGCCAATGCACCGCTACAGAGCACCAGGGGAACAGGTGGGGTACGCTACTGACTAAATACACATGCTAATGCACCGCTACAGAGCACCAGGGGAACAGGAGCGAACAGGTGGGGTACGCTACTGACTAAATACACATGCTAATGCACCGCTGCAGAGCACCAGGGGAGCAGGGGGGGAACAGGTGGGGTACGCTACTGACTAAATACACATGCTAATGCACCGCTACAGAGCACCAGGGGAGCAGGAGGGAACAGGTGGGGTACGCTACTGACTAAATACACATGCTAATGCACCGCTACAAAGCACCAGGGGAGCAGGAGGGAACAGGTGGGGTACACTACTGACTAAATACACATGCTAATGCACCGCTACAGAGCACCAGGGGAACAGGTGGGGTACGCTACTGACTAAATACACATGCTAATGCACCGCTACAGAGCACCAGGGGAACAGGTGGGGTACGCTACTGACTAAATACACAAGCTAATGCACCGCTACAGAGCACCAGGGGAGCAGGAGGGAACAGATGGGGTACGCTACTGACTAAATATACATGCTAATGCACCGCTCCAGAGCACCAGGGGAGCAGGAGGGAACAGATGGGGTACGCTACTGACTAAATACACATGCTAATGCACCGCTCCAGAGCACCAGGGGAGCAGGAGGGAACAGATGGGGGTACGCTACTGACTAAATACACATGCTAATGCACCGCTACAGAGCACCAGGGGAGCAGGAGGGAACAGGTGGGGTACGCTACTGACTAAATACACATGCTAATGCACCGCTACAGAGCACCAGGGGAGCAGGAGGGAACAGGTGGGGTACGCTACTGACTAAATACACATGCTATAATGCACCGCTTCTCATTCAAAAGAACAAAGATGATTTTTATCAAACCAGTAGAAATGATTTCTGATTTAGTACCTGGTGTGTGGAATTTTGTTGCTCACTATCTGGTCTGTTGATTGATGCCCCTGCAGCCATGCCCATGGGCAGCACTGTGGATGTGTTCGCCACGGAGGACCCCAACATCACAGAATCCGCCGAACAGGAACTCCAGATCTACGAGAAGAAGGACAATGTCCTGCACGGACACCGGAATAAAAAGTATCCAGCAAAACTTCCATTATTACACTCGTAGTACATTACACATTATGTTCTTATAGAACCCCTGCCTTTTTCTGATAATCGATGGCTTTGTGTGTTAACCCCTTTATGATGGTGTCTGTCATCCTCCAGGGAGAAAGTAGTTACCATGGAGTTTATCAGGAAGTACATCCACGTGGCTAAGCTGGTGAAGCCTGTTCTAACCCAGGAGGCCTCAAACCACATAGCAGAGGAGTACTCCAAACTCCGCAGCCATGACCAAGTGAACGCCGAATCAGCCAGGGTCTGTAGTACTTACATACACTATATTACCAAAAGTATGTGGTGGACACCTGCTCGTTAATTAAACATCTCATTCCAAAATCATGGGCATTATATGGAGTTGTTGCCCCCCCCCCCCTTCTGCTAAAACAGCCTCCACTCTTCTGGGAAGGCTTTCCCCTAGATATTGTAACATTGTTGTGGGGACTTCCTTCCATTCAGCCACGAGCATTAGTGAGGTCGGGCACTGATGTTGGGTGATTAGGCCTGGCTCGCAGTCAGCGTTCTAATTCATCCAAAGGTGTTCAATGGGGTTGAGTTCAGGGCTCAGTGCGGGCCAGTCAAGTTCTTCCACACCGATCTCTACAAACCATTTCTATATAAACTTCTCTTTGTGCAAGGGGGCATTGTCAGGTGAAAGAGGAAAGGACCTTCCACAAAGCACAGAATTGTCTAAAATATAATTGTAAGCTGTAGCATTAAGATTTCCAGTCACTGGAACTAAGGGGCCTATCCCGAACCATGAAAAACAACCCCAGACCATTATGCCTTCCCCACCGAACTTGACAGTTGGCACTATACATTTGGGCAGGTAGCGTTCTCCTGGATGGGGAAGCGTGATTCATTACTCTAGAGCAGTGGTCACCAACCGGACTTGTCAATTTCCAAGGCATTTCTAGTTGATCTCCAAACATTTCTGTAAAAAACCCAACAATAAAACCTGTTCCTATTTTTTTAATTAGTCTCGGGCTGTTGGTGATAAGTGCAGCCAATTCAGCTTTCCTGCGCGCCGGGTAGTCAAACTGTTGCCATTTCATGTGTCTGAATGTACAAACTCTGCCATTTTGGTGGACTTGGAGAGGAAATCGAGTGCACTATGCCTCTGCTGGCTAATCTGATAGCTCAGATGACCGAGTCTGCAGTAACGTAGCAGGCATAAAAGAAAGCTACGGCAAAATTGATTTCAAAACGTTTAGAAACATGACTAGAGAGAGACTGTTAACGAATACAGCGGAGCTGCTGTTTTTGAGTGAGTTCATGTTTAATTTCTTACTCTGCACGGTCAACACTTTGTATTCAACACTTATAAGCCATAAAATGCGTGTTCTTCCTATTTCCACTCAGTGCTACAACAAGCAGTGCAGCAGTATTGAACGAGTAGGAAAACGTATCTTTTTATAAGCGACTTGGGTCTTTTTTAATATCAAGGAATATTTAACTTTCTCTGTTAATTGACGTAACAACATGAATTTGTGGATGAGGCAGAAGTAATGCGGTGCGACTCGTTTCACCATAAGCTGGAAGACGGTGTACCTTTGGTCAGTGGAGGAAAAGGAGAGCAAGCGGAGGGATGTTGAGAGACGGTCCCTCAGTCTGTTGCTCTCTCCCTCCGCTGAGGCTGACCATCAGATGTAGGCACCATAGCCTAGTAAAATAAGTAATACAACAATGGATCTATTACCAGTGTGATCATATAGCCTGCCTCAAACTTTGAAATATAATTTTTAATGTTCCAAACAATGCATTGGCAGATAAATTCAAGCAAAGCCAGTATGTGGTGATAATGTATTGGGCCTATAGCTTAGTGCACTAACCTCATTGCTACATAACTGTTTTTAATAGGTTATTGTTGCATAGGCTTACATTTAAGTCATGGTAATAAAAAATCAGAGCGGTAGATCTCAGCATGCATTTAGACTCAAAGGGATCTTGACTCAGTTAAGGTTGACCACTGCTCTAGAGAGTGTTTCCACTGCACCAGTCCAATGGCAGCGGACTTTACACCACTCCAATGGCAGCGGACTTTACACCACTCCAGCCGATGCTTGACATTACACATGGTGATCTTAGACTTGTGTGCGGCTGCTCTGCCATAGAAACCCTTTTAATGAAGCTTCCGACCAACCGTTCTTGTGCTGACTTTGCTTCCAGAGGCAGTTTGAAACTCTGTAGTGAGTGTTGCAACCGAGGACGGACAACTTTTACGTGCTTCAGCACTTAGCGATCCCGTTCTGTGAGCTTGTGTAACCTACCACTTCACTGCTGAGCTGCTGTTGCTCATAGACGTTAAACTTCAAAATAACTGCACTTACAGTTGACCAGGGCAGCTCTAGAAGGCCTGAAATTTGATGAACTGACTTGTATGATGGTGCCACCTTGAAAATCACTGAGCTCTTTAGTAAGGCCAATGTTTGTCTATGGAGATTGCATGGCTGTGCTTTTTATTTTTTTAATACCTGTCCGCAACTGTTGTGGCTGAAATAGCTGAATCCACTCATTTGATGGAGTGTCCACATACTTGTGTATCTTATCCGGCACTTTACTAGAGTCTAAAAGCTGTTTAGGAATTATGGAATACTTTTGTTATTATTGCATTGGGAATCCTTTCCTGCTTGTTATGCCCAGTTTACAATCCTGTATGTAAAATGATGATACAGGCAATCAATTAATCATGGAAACATGTACTATTGGTTTGGCAATGTCTGCTTCAAATAGACATTGTACTTTGTGTTGATGGGTTGTCTGCCATGTAGACAATGCCGGTGACAGCCCGAGCGCTAGAGACAATGATACGATTGTCCACTGCCCACGCCAAAGCACGTATGAGCAAGACCACAGACTTGGTTGACGCGGAGGCTGCCCTGGAGCTCATGCAGTTTGCCTACTTTAAGAAGGTAACGTTGGGATCAAACAGTTTGACACTGGATACATTCCTTCATTTAATTTGGAGACAAAAGGATTAACTTTATGGATAGGTTTTAATTCATGTTGCTATGTATACTGTCCTATCTACATGTAGATTCTGGAGAAGAGGAGGAAGGTTGTAGAGGACGACATGGGTGTGACTCAGAGCCAGGAAGTGGCCAGTCAGAGGACAAGCACCAGGTCTGAGCCCATATTCAAAAAGCAGCTCTGACTAAGAATGCTGGTTATAGGATCAGTTCAGCATTTTGGCTCATAATGAAAAAAATATACAATAGATTGTTTATTGCTCTTTTCATTACGAGAATCTGAGGCTTCAATAAAAACAAACTAAATCAAATCTAGGGTTCTGGCAGGTCATGGACGATTTTCTTCTAGAGCGTCAGACGATGGGGGTGACCGTTCTAGTACAGTGACTTGCGAAAGTATTCACCCCTCTTGGCGTTTTTCCTATTTTGTTGCCTTACAACCTGGAATTAAAATGTTTTTGGGGGGGGGGGTGTTTATTTGATTTACACAACTTGCCTACCACTTTGAAGATGCAAACAACAAATAAGACAAAATAATTGAACTAGTCACCCCCCAAGTCAATACTTTGTAGAGCCACCTTTTTTGCAGCAATTACAGCTGCAAGCATCTTGGGGTATGTCTCTATAAGCTTGGCACATCTAGCCACTAGGATTTTTACCCATTCTTCAAGGCAAAACTGCTCCAGCTCCTTCAAGTTGTGTGGGTTCTGCTGGTGTATAGCAATCTTTAAGTCATAACACAGATTCTCAATTGGATTGAGGTCTGGGCTTTGACTAGACCATTCCAGGACATTTACATGTTTCCCCTTAAACCACTCGAGTGTTGCTTTAGCAGTATGCTTAGGGTCATTGTCCTGCTGGAAGGTGAACCTCCGTCACAGTCTCAAATCTCTGGAAGACAAACAGGTTTCCCCCAAGAATTTCCCTTTATTTAGCACCATCCATCATTCCTTCAATTCTGACCAGTTTCCCAGTCCCTGTCGATAGAAAAACATCCCCACAGCATGATGCTGCCACCACCATGCTTCATTGTGGGGATGGGTTTTCTCGGTGATGAGGTGTTTGGTTTGTGCCAGACAGTGTTTTCCTTGATGGCCAAAAAGCCCAATTTCAGTATCAACTGACCAGAGTACCTTCCATTTATTTGGAGAGTCTCCCACATGCCTTTTGGCGAACACCAAATGTGTGTGCTTATTTTTTTTCTTTCAGCTTTTTTTCTGGCCACTCTTCCTTAAAGCCCAGCTCTGTGGAGAGTACGGCTTAGTGGTCCTATGGACAGATACTCCAATCTTCGCTGTGGAGCTTTGCAGCTCCATCAGTGTTATATTTGGTCTCTTTGTTGCCTCTCTTATTAATGCCCTCCTTGCCTGGTCTGATAGTATTGGTGGGCGGCCCTCTCTTGGCAGGTTTGTGGTGCCATATTCTTCAATTTTTTTTAAATAATGGATTTAATGGTGCTCTGTGGGATGTTCAAAGTAATAAAAAAAATTGTAACCCAACCCTGTTCTCTACTTCAAGTTTGTCCCTGACCTGTTTGGAGAGCTCCTTGGTCTTCATGGTGCCGCTTGCTTAGTGGTGCCGCTTGCTTAGTGGTGCCGCTTGCTTAGTGGTGCCGCTTGCTTAGTGGTGCCGCTTGCTTAGTGGTGCCGCTTGCTTAGTGGTGCCGCTTGCTTAGTGGTGCCGCTTGCTTAGTGGTGCCGCTTGCTTAGTGGTGCCGCTTGCTTAGTGGTGCCGCTTGCTTAGTGGTGTTGCAGACTCGGGCCTTTCAGAACAGGTGTGTGTGTATACTGAGATCACGTGACGCTTAGATTGCACACAGGTGGACTTCTAATTGTGACTTCTGACAGGTAATTGGTTGCACCAGATCTTATTTAGGGGCTTCATAGCAAAGGGGTGAATACATGTGCACTCAGCACTCTTATTTTTAAACAAGTAATTTTTCACTTCACCAATTTGGACTATTTTGTGTGTCCATTACATGAAATCCATATAAAAATCTATTTAAATCACAGGTTGAAAGGCAACAAAATAGGAAAAACGCCAAGAGGGATGAGTACTTTTGCAAGGCACTGTATAGACACAAGGAAACCTGATCCCAGATGAGTGCTCTTACTGAATTTTATTTTTAAATAAAGGCTAATCTCAAGGATGTGGGAACTGGAGAGATTGGTTGCATCAAAGACTAGGTGTGAATAATCTTAAATGGCTGCCTTTGTCTCCTTTCTTTCATGACCAGGAAGCGTAAGGAAATCATGGATGTGACAGATGCTGGGGCAGAGTCTGACCCTTATGAGTTTGAGGATGAGGAACACGGTAAGGCGTGCGCGTGCACACACACCCTGCACGTACAAGGTCTGTCTGTACCCCACCTGGTCACCAATAGAGCTCAGTTCTTAGGGTTATAAACCATTTCTCCATCTGCACCATTGTAAATACTTTATTTTGATGACTAAGAATTATCATACATTTCTAATCCCTCTCTTTCTCCCTCCTAGCCCAGTCTATTCTGAAACACAAGAATACTACCTCTCAGAGCCTGAGGACAGGACAGGACATCAGACAGGACAGGTACATTTCCACTCTACTCCTTTTTATTTCAGTAACCTTAACTTTACTGGACCTTACTGGTCACAGAGTACTACACCACTTTTTGGTAGGCTACACCTTGTCAGGGATTGGTACTGCTCAAACACTAAACAAAATCAACCTCTAAGCCTGTTGCAGGAAGAATGGCATGAAGAATGTAAAAAATTATTAGCCCATTTATCCGCTCTTCAGAGACAGTCAAGGTGGGATGATGTTTGTTTGTTCTCAAACCCCTCCTGCCCAGGCTGAAGCTGTTTAAGGTTGCTCTGATGAAGGCCTTTCAGACTACACGTTCCCAGTCTGTAGCGGTGACTGAGCTTCTGACCCTGGTCAATAAGACCACACACGGTCAGGACAACCATGAGTTTGACGAGCAGGAGGTAGAGAAGCTGCTGGGGCGCATGCAGGCCGACAACCAGATCATGATGTCAGAGGGTGTGGTCTTCCTAATTTAGAGCTGGGGCAGCCAATCACGAGCCAGTCCCAACCTGTCTGGTCTACTCATAGTCATCATGAACTGTCTCTAATAAATGGGTTGAGCATGAAATGTGGTCTGGAGTTTGTTCAAATGTAAATGTGGAGTTTATCCAGGAACCAGTGAATGGTAGTAGTTTTAACTGCAAACTGGAAGCAAGACTAGTTTGTTTTATTAGATTATTTTTTTACATAAAGAGGATCAATATATTCTAGTTTCTGTTGAAAGTGCTCCTGAAGAAACTTGACAATCTGTCGATGGGAAAAGTAAAGCCATTTTAGATTGGTTGTCACTCGCAGTACTAGATGTTCTCCACAACGATCACGTCCTTGTCACTCTCCGGTCTCCTCACTCTCCTGGTGTACACCGCGCTTACCATGGCAACCACGAACATGACTGCCGCCAAGCTCATTGACACAGCCATCACCACTGTGGACGTGTTGGTCTCCCTGCTGGGTGATACTACGGTGCTCTTCTCAGACTGATGAACAGCAGAATGAGGAAGGGGCTGGGTCTCCAGCAGTGCAGACACATCTGAAGAGGTTGGGGTTAAGAACACTGGTTTAGAACAGAGTGAGAGGTCAAGGTAGTCTGGTCTCAGATCTGTTTCTCTGTCTTGCCAACTGCTATAGTCATTGTTACGCTGTAAGATGGCACAAACGGACCTGGGACTAGAACTAAGGAACGATTGGGAATGTATGGTTAAGAGCCTTCTCCAGCGACGGGAATGTAATGTCTTACCCTCTAGACCGAGGAGGAAGATGGTGTCGTCTCCTTGGATGAAGTTCCTGCTGTTGGTAAGGTAGCTGCTGGTTCCGGTACCAGGCCCGCGGTAGGACTGGCTGCCATCAGAACCGTTTACCAGACTTCCCACCTTATTGCCTGGGGGAGAGAAGGGAAATCTTCAATAGAAACAATTTGACTTCAGGTTCTCCCACACCTGTATCCCAAACTGTTTCTGGTCTAATTTGAGTCTCCTCACGCTTGTCTCAGATTGGAAGACCTTGCAGCTTCTGAAGGACAGAGAGCCAATGACATGCAATTATTTGGCATACTGTAAGCATTTTTTGTGTATGCATTCTCACCATCTGAGGACAGCTTGTTGGGGTCGGTGGTGATCATGCGGTGGTTGGACATTCTGTCTGATGTCCGGGTTCTGGTCCATCAGGGCCATGGTGGCCTGATGCCATGGACAGGGCCAGGTGAGGGAGTCATCTTTAGGGCCGGAGGTTAGGTGGAAGTAGATGCCCATGCTACCTGGGCTGCTACGGCCATTGATGTACACGCTCACCTAGGTAGTTCATTATTACCAGGCCAGGACATCAATGATGTATTCAACTGAAATGTGTCTTCCGCATTTAACCCTTTATCGATGTTCACGTCATCAGTGCCCGGGGAGCAGTTAACTGCCTTGCTCAACGGCAGAATGGTATATTTTTCTAACTTGCCAGCTCAGGGATTCAAACCAGCAACCTTTCGGTTACTAGTACCAACGCTCTTAACCGCTAGTCTACCTGCCACCCTGAAGGACAGCTTCCCAAAATAAACAAATTCATGGCATCAGCATCGTTGCTAGGATTGCTGGTCCCTTTGTTGAATTCTACCACATTTATGCAAAAAGTTATGGGATATTAGAAAATTCACGTCTCAACCTTGTTACTATTTTGACCTTGACACTCACCATGAAGGAGTAGCCACTGGGGTACAGGAAGCGTGGGCTGTAGATGTTCACACCTGTCAGTGTGGTTTCTAAGAGACCGGCGAAGTCACGGATGTGCTGCGGGCAGGTTGTCTCTGATAGGTTGATGTCATCCAATGAGAGCCCTCCGGTGGATGCCCCTGTGCCCTTCAAACCTTCAAACTTAACCCGGAACTTCATCTTCACATGGTACAGTTCCCAGGAGTCTCTGATGCCACCTGTAGGACCGAAGGAAACAGACATCCACACAAACCCTATAAATGTACATGCTGAGCAGACCGCACGCATGTTGATTCTGTCCCCCCACACCTGACTCGATCAGGACACCCAAGGTGAAATATCAAAATGAACTCTCAACCAACTATATTCATTTGGGGACAGGTTGATAAGCAAACATTTATGGCAATTTAGCAAGTTCGCTTGCTGCTGTTAGCTAATTTGACCTGGGATATAAACATTGGGTTGTTATTTTACCTGAAATGCACAAGGTGATCTAGTCTGACAATTAATCCACAGATAAAAGGGTAAACCAAGTTAGTTTCTAATAATCTCTCCTCCTTCAGGCTTCTTTGGACTGTATATGGCAATTAGCAAACAACTTTAAGGTGCATTACCACCATCAATTGGACTGGAGTGTGGACCTCAAGTTCATCTTTCAATCACCAATGTGAGTATAGGCTCCTAAAAACCAATGAGATGGCACCTGGGTATATTCTCCTAAAAACAAATGAGATGGCACCTGTGTATATGCTCCTAAAAACCAATGAGGAGATGGGACTTGCAGCGCGTCAAGCGTCACAAATAGAACCAAGTTCTGTTTTAGTGCCCGGTTACGCAGACGCGCATGAGCAGTGTGGGTGCAATGATTGAATAACATGTATGTGTACATTTATTTTGCAATGCGAGCGGTGTGGTCAGCATATACCCCTCAAATTAAAATCTGGAGCTCAAAGCCAGCTCCTCTGCTTTTTACAATTCTTCCCCTTTGTAATCAGGGACTGATTTAGACCTAGTACACCAGGTGGGTGCAATTAACTATCAGGAAGAACAGAAAACCAGCAGTATTCCAGACCTCATAGGGTAAGATTTGAATAGCCCTGCTCTATACTGTTGTACAACATTGTTTTGTATGAGCTGAGATGTGATGTCAAACCTGTGATATTGATTTTCTGGATGAGCCTCAGTTTTCCTTTGGGGTTGGCGTCGTCATACTCCCGCACCCACACGTTCAGTCGATCATCAGCACCCCTGCTGTTGTGGAGGTAGAACTGCAAGCACTGGGGACCTGTCTTGGGGTAGAAGAGACGACTCTCCAGGTTGGCCTGGTCACCATGGTTACCCTTAACCGTACTGAAGTGCATGAAATAACCTTCTCCTGGAAACAGAAATAAAACATTTGAGTGAGACAAACTGATCATGGATCAAAAAATATGCATATTCTGTAATGGGAGAAAATTTTTAATCTTCTATAAAATCAATTAGGATGTTAATGATATTGAACTCAAATAGATGTTATCATTATGGTGCTACAGGGTACTTCAATGTTGTGATCCTCTGAAAACTAATCAACCAAAGTCCCTCCACTGAATCTTAAGAGACAAACAAAGAAACACGTTGGAGGGCATTGACCTTCCTGGCCATTCTCTATCTCTTTAGGAGAATAGCAGATAAGTAGAGGTGCCGTTATAGTGGCATGATTATCATGTTACACTAGGACTA